>NW_028283563.1:682500-983928 GCF_059441095.1 Idiotropiscis lumnitzeri | reverse complement strand
GCACTGTACACATTTGCTATGTGAGGCATTATCTCATAAGGGAAATACTGGACAATCAAATTAATGACTTCCCAGGCTTCAGGATGCCTTTTTACACTCTATAAAGGTGGAAATTTACATTGGAAACGTTTGGTTTAGCTGTTATAAAAGTTTGGTTTTTTAGTGCTGTAAATGCATTTTCAGCTCGCGCTGTACACATTTGCTATGAGAGGCATTATCTCATAAGGGAAATATTGGACAATCAAATTAATGACTGCCCAGGCTTCAGGATGTCTTTTTACACTATATAAAGGTGGAAATTTACATTGGAAACGTTTGGTTTAGCTGTTATAAAAGTTTGGTTTTTTAGTGCTGTAAATGCATTTTCAGCTCGCGCTGTACACATTTGCTATGAGAGGCATTATCTCATAAGGGAAATATTGGACAATCAAATTAATGGCTGACCAGGCTTCAGGATGTCTTTTTACACTATATAAAGGTGGAAATTTACATTGGAAACGTTTAGTTTAGCTGTTAATGAAGTTTCGTTTTTTTAGTGCTGAAAATTCATTGTCTGCTGGCGCTGTACACTTTTTCTAAGTGTTGCAATATCTCATGAAGGAAATACTGGACAATCAAATGAATGACTTTCCAGGCTTCAGGATGCCTTTCTACACTATATAAAGGTGGAAATTTACATTGGAAACGTTTGGTTTAGCTGTTATAAAAGTTTGGTTTTTTAGTGCTGTAAATGCATTTTCAGCTCGCGCTGTACACATTTGCTATGAGAGGCATTATCTCATAAGGGAAATATTGGACAATCAAATTAATGACTGCCCAGGCTTCAGGATGTCTTTTTACACTATATAAAGGTGGAAATTTACATTGGAAACGTTTGGTTTAGCTGTTATAAAAGTTTGGTTTTTTAGTGCTATAAATGCATTTTCAGCTCGCGCTGTACACATTTGCTATGAGAGGCATTATCTCATAAGGGAAATATTGGACAATCAAATTAATGGCTGACCAGGCTTCAGGATGTCTTTTTACACTATATAAAGGTGGAAATTTACATTGGAAACGTTTGTTTAGCTGTTAATGAAGTTTCGTTTTTTTAGTGCTGAAAATTCATTGTCTGCTGGCGCTGTACACTTTTTCTAAGTGTTGCAATATCTCATGAAGGAAATACTGGACAATCAAATTAATGACTTTCCAGGCTTCAGGATGTCTTTTTACACTATATAAAGGTGGAAATTTACATTGGAAACGTTTGGTTTAGCTGTTTTAAAAGTTTGTTTTTTTAGTGCTGTAAATGCATTTTCAGCTCGCGCTGTACACATTTGCTATGTGAGGCATTATCTCATAAGGGAAATACTGGACAATCAAATTAATGACTGCCCAGGCTTCAGGATGTCTTTTTACACTATATAAAGGTGGAAATTTACATTGGAAACGTTTGGTTTAGCTGTTATAAAAGTTTGGTTTTTTAGTGCTGAAAATGCATTTTCAGCTCGCACTGTACACATTTGCTATGTGAGGCATTATCTCATAAGGGAAATACTGGACAATCAAATTAATGACTTCCCAGGCTCCAGGATGCCTTTTTACACTCTATAAATGTGGAAATTTACATTGGAAACGTTTGGTTTAGCTGTTAATGAAGTTTCGTTTTTTTAGTGCTGAAAATTCATTGTCTGCTGGCGCTGTACACTTTTTCTAAGTGTTGCAATATCTCATGAAGGAAATACTGGACAATCAAATGAATGACTTTCCAGGCTTCAGGATGCCTTTCTACACTATATAAAGGTGGAAATTTACATTGGAAACGTTTGGTTTAGCTGTTATAAAAGTTTGGTTTTTTAGTGCTGTAAATGCATTTTCAGCTCGCGCTGTACACATTTGCTATGAGAGGCATTATCTCATAAGGGAAATATTGGACAATCAAATTAATGACTGCCCAGGCTTCAGGATGTCTTTTTACACTATATAAAGGTGGAAATTTACATTGGAAACGTTTGGTTTAGCTGTTATAAAAGTTTGGTTTTTTAGTGCTGTAAATGCATTTTCAGCTCGCGCTGTACACATTTGCTATGAGAGGCATTATCTCATAAGGGAAATATTGGACAATCAAATTAATGGCTGACCAGGCTTCAGGATGTCTTTTTACACTATATAAAGGTGGAAATTTACATTGGAAACGTTTAGTTTAGCTGTTAATGAAGTTTCGTTTTTTTAGTGCTGAAAATTCATTGTCTGCTGGCGCTGTACACTTTTTCTAAGTGTTGCAATATCTCATGAAGGAAATACTGAACAATCAAATTAATGACTTTCCAGGCTTCAGGATGCCTTTCTACACTATATAAAGGTGGAAATTTACATTGGAAACGTTTGGTTTAGCTGTTATAAAAGTTTAGTTTTTTAGAACTGTAAATGCATTTTCAGCTCGCACTGTACACATTTGCTATGTGAGGCATTATCTCATAAGGGAAATACTGGACAATCAAATTAATGACTTCTCAGGCTTCAGGATGCCTTTTTACACTCTATAAATGTGGAAATTTACATTGGAAACGTTTGGTTTAGCTGTTAATGAAGTTTCGTTTTTTTAGTGCTGAAAATTCATTGTCTGCTGGCGCTGTACACTTTTTCTAAGTGTTGCAATATCTCATGAAGGAAATACTGGACAATCAAATTAATGACTTTCCAGGCTTCAGGATGCCTTTTTACACTATATAAAGGTGGCAATTTACATTGGAAACGTTTGGTTTAGCTGTTATAAAAGTTTGGTTTTTTTAGTGCTGAAAATGCATTTTCAGCTCGCACTGTACACATTTGCTATGAGAGGCATTATCTCATAAGGGAAATACTGGACAATCAAATTAATGACTGCCCAGGCTTCAGGATGTCTTTTTACACTATATAAAGGTGGAAATTTACATTGGAAACGTTTGGTTTAGCTGTTATAAAAGTTTGGTTTTTTAGTGCTGAAAATGCATTTTCAGCTCGCACTGTACACATTTGCTATGTGAGGCATTATCTCATAAGGGAAATACTGAACAATCAAATTAATGACTTCCCAGGCTTCAGGATGCCTTTTTACACTATATAAAGGTGGAAATTTACATTTGAAACGTTTGGTTTAGCTGTTATAAAAGTTTGGTTTTTTAGTGCTGTAAATGCATTTTCAGCTCGCGCTGTACACATTTGCTATGAGAGGCATTATCTCATAAGGGAAATATTGGACAATCAAATTAATGACTGCCCAGGCTTCAGGATGTCTTTTTACACTATATAAAGGTGGAAATATACATTGGAAACGTTTAGTTTAGCTGTTAATGAAGTTTCGTTTTTTAGTGCTGAAAATTCATTGTCTGCTGGCGCTGTACACTTTTTCTAAGTGTTGCAATATCTCATGAAGGAAATACTGGACAATCAAATTAATGACTTTCCAGGCTTCAGGATGCCTTTCTACACTATATAAAGGTGGAAATTTACATTTGAAACGTTTGGTTTAGCTGTTATAAAAGTTTGGTTTTTTAGTGCTGTAAATGCATTTTCAGCTCGCGCTGTACACATTTGCTATGAGAGGCATTATCTCATAAGGGAAATATTGGACAATCAAATTAATGACTGCCCAGGCTTCAGGATGTCTTTTTACACTATATAAGGGTGGAAATTTACATTGGAAACGTTTAGTTTAGCTGTTAATGAAGTGTCGTTTTTTTAGTGCTGAAAATTCATTGTCTGCTGGCGCTGTACACTTTTTCTAAGTGTTGCAATATCTCATGAAGGAAATACTGGACAATCAAATTAATGACTTTCCAGGCTTCAGGATGCCTTTCTACACTATATAAAGGTGGAAATTTACATTTGAAACGTTTGGTTTAGCTGTTATAAAAGTTTGGTTTTTTAGTGCTGTAAATGCATTTTCAGCTCGCGCTGTACACATTTGCTATGAGAGGCATTATCTCATAAGGGAAATATTGGACAATCAAATTAATGACTGCCCAGGCTTCAGGATGTCTTTTTACACTATATAAAGGTGGAAATATACATTGGAAACGTTTAGTTTAGCTGTTAATGAAGTTTCGTTTTTTAGTGCTGAAAATTCATTGTCTGCTGGCGCTGTACACTTTTTCTAAGTGTTGCAATATCTCATGAAGGAAATACTGGACAATCAAATTAATGACTTTCCAGGCTTCAGGATGCCTTTCTACACTATATAAAGGTGGAAATTTACATTTGAAACGTTTGGTTTAGCTGTTATAAAAGTTTGGTTTTTTAGTGCTGTAAATGCATTTTCAGCTCGCGCTGTACACATTTGCTATGAGAGGCATTATCTCATAAGGGAAATATTGGACAATCAAATTAATGACTGCCCAGGCTTCAGGATGTCTTTTTACACTATATAAGGGTGGAAATTTACATTGGAAACGTTTAGTTTAGCTGTTAATGAAGTGTCGTTTTTTTAGTGCTGAAAATTCATTGTCTGCTGGCGCTGTACACTTTTTCTAAGTGTTGCAATATCTCATGAAGGAAATACTGGACAATAAAATTAATGACTTTCCAGGCTTCCGGATGCCTTTCTACACTATATAAAGGTGGAAATGTACATTGGAAACGTTTGGTTTAGCTGTTATAAAGGTTTGGTTTTTTAGTGCTGTAAATGCATTTTCAGCTCGCGCTGTACACATTTGCTATGTGAGGCATTATCTCATAAGGGAAATACTGGACAATCAAATTAATGACTGCCCAGGCTTCAGGATGTCTTTTTACACTATATAAAGGTGGAAATTTACATTGGAAACGTTTGGTTTAGCTGTTATAAAAGTTGGGTTTTTTAATGCTGAAAATGCATTTTCAGCTCGCACTGTACACATTTGCTATGTGAGGCATTATCTCATAAGGGAAATACTGGACAATCAAATTAATGACTTCCCAGGCTTCAGGATGCCTTTTTACACTCTATAAATGTGGAAATTTACATTGGAAACGTTTGGTTTAGCTGTTAATGAAGTTTCGTTTTTTTAGTGCTGAAAATTCATTGTCTGCTGGTGCTGTACACTTTTTCTAAGTGTTGCAATATCTCATGAAGGAAATACTGGACAATCAAATTAATGACTGCCCAGGCTTCAGGATGTCTTTTTACACTATATAAAGGTGGCAATTTACATTGGAAACGTTTGGTTTAGCTGTTATAAAAGTTTGGTTTTTTTAGTGCTGAAAATGCATTTTCAGCTCGCACTGTACACATTTGCTATGTGAGGCATTATCTCATAAGGGAAATACTGGACAATCAAATTAATGACTGCCCAGGCTTCAGGATGTCTTTTTACACTATATAAAGGTGGAAATTTACATTGGAAACGTTTGGTTTAGCTGTTATAAAAGTTTGTTTTTTTAGTGCTGAAATGCATTTTCAGCTCGCACTGTACACATTTGCTATGTGAGGCATTATCTCATAAGGGAAATACTGGACAATCAAATTAATGACTTCCCAGGCTTCAAGGATGCCTTTCTACACTATATAAAGGTGGAAATTTACATTTGAAACGTTTGGTTTAGCTGTTATAAAAGTTTGGTTTTTTAGTGCTGTAAATGCATTTTCAGCTCGCGCTGTACACATTTGCTATGATAGGCATTATCTCATAAGGGAAATATTGGACAATCAAATTAATGACTGCCCAGGCTTCAGGATGTCTTTTTCCACTATATAAGGGTGGAAATTTACATTGGAAACGTTTAGTTTAGCTGTTAATGAAGTGTCGTTTTTTTAGTGCTGAAAATTCATTGTCTGCTGGCGCTGTACACTTTTTCTAAGTGTTGCAATATCTCATGAAGGAAATACTGGACAATCAAATTAATGACTTTCCAGGCTTCAGGATGCCTTTCTACATTATATAAAGGTGGAAATGTACATTGGAAACGTTTGGTTTAGCTGTTATAAAAGTTTGGTTTTTTAGTGCTGTAAATGCATTTTCAGCTCGCGCTGTACACATTTGCTATGAGAGGCATTATCTCAAAAGGGAAATATTGGACAATCAAATTAATGACTGCCCAGGCTTCAGGATGTCTTTTTACACTATATAAAGGTGGAAATTTACATTGGAAACGTTTGGTTTAGCTGTTATAAAAGTTGGGTTTTTTAATGCTGAAAATGCATTTTCAGCTCGCACTGTACACATTTGCTATGCGAGGCATTATCTCATAAGGGAAATACTGGACAATCAAATTAATGACTTCCCAGGCTTCAGGATGCCTTTTTACACTCTATAAATGTGGAAATTTACATTGGAAACGTTTGGTTTAGCTGTTAATGAAGTTTCGTTTTTTTAGTGCTGAAAATTCATTGTCTGCTGGCGCTGTACACTTTTTCTAAGTGTTGCAATATCTCATGAAGGAAATACTGGACAATCAAATTAATGACTTTCCAGGCTTCAGGATGCCTTTCTACACTATATAAAGGTGGAAGTGTACATTGGAAACGTTTGGTTTAGCTGTTATAAAAGTTTGGTTTTTTAGTGCTGTAAATGCATTTTCAGCTCGCGCTGTACACATTTGCTATGAGAGGCATTATCTCATAAGGGAAATATTGGACAATCAAATTAATGACTGCCCAGGCTTCAGGATGTCTTTTTACACTATATAAGGGTGGAAATTTACATTGGAAACGTTTGGTTTAGTTGTTATAAAAGTTTGGTTTTTTATTGCTGTAAATGCATTTTCAGCTCGCGCTGTACACATTTGCTATGAGAGGCATTATCTCATAAGGGAAATATTGGACAATCAAATTAATGACTTCCCAGGCTTCAGGATGCCTTTTTACACTCTATAAAGGTGGAAATTTACATTGGAAACGTTTGGTTTAGCTGTTATAAAAGTATTTTTTTTTCGTGCTGTAAATGCATTTTCAGCTCGCGCTGTACACATTTGCAATGAGAGGCATTATCTCATAAGGGAAATACTGGACAATCAAATTAATGACTGCCCAGGCTTCAGGATGTCTTTTTACACTATATAAAGGTGGAAATTTACATTGGAAACGTTTAGTTTAGCTGTTAATGAAGTTTCGTTTTTTTTAGTGCTGAAAATTCATTGTCTGCTGGCGCTGTACACTTTTTCTAAGTGTTGCAATATCTCATGAAGGAAATACTGGACAATCAAATTAATGACTTTCCAGGCTTCAGGATGCCTTTCTACACTATATAAAGGTGGAAATGTACATTGGAAACGTTTGGTTTAGCTGTTATAAAAGTTTGGTTTTTTAGTGCTGTAAATGCATTTTCAGCTCGCGCTGTACACATTTGCTATGAGAGGCATTATCTCAGAAGGGAAATATTGGACAATCAAATTAATGACTGCCCAGGCTTCAGGATGTCTTTTTACACTATATAAAGGTGGAAATTTACATTGGAAACGTTTGGTTTAGCTGTTATAAAAGTTTGGTTTTTTTAGTGCTGAAAATGCATTTTTAGCTCGCACTGTACACATTTGCTATGTGAGGCATTATCTCATAAGGGAAATACTGGACAATCAAATTAATGACTGCCCAGGCTTCAGGATGTCTTTTTACACTATATAAAGGTGGACATTTACATTGGAAACGTTTGGTTTAGCTGTTATAAAAGTTTGGTTTTTTAGTGCTGAAAATGCATTTTCAGCTCGCACTGTACACATTTGCTATGTGAGGCATTATCTCATAAGGGAAATACTGGACAATCAAATTAATGACTTCCCAGGCTTCAGGATGCCTTTTTACACTCTATAAATGTGGAAATTTACATTGGAAACGTTTGGTTTAGCTGTTAATGAAGTTTCGTTTTTTTAGTGCTGAAAATTCATTGTCTGCTGGCGCTGTACACTTTTTCTAAGTGTTGCAATATCTCATGAAGGAAATACTGGACAATCAAATTAATGACTTTCCAGGCTTCAGGATGACTTTCTACACTATATAAAGGTGGAAATGTACATTGGAAACGTTTGGTTTAGCTGTTATAAAAGTTTGGTTTTTTAGTGCTGTAAATGCATTTTCAGCTCGCGCTGTACACATTTGCTATGAGAGGCATTATCTCATAAGGGAAATATTGGACAATCAAATTAATGACTGCCCAGGCTTCAGGATGTCTTTTTACACTATATAAAGGTGGAAATTTACATTGGAAACGTTTGGTTTAGCTGTTATAAAAGTTTGGTTTTTTAGTGCTTAAAATGCATTTTCAGCTCGCACTGTACACATTTGCTATGTGAGGCATTATCTCATAAGGGAAATACTGGACAATCAAATTAATGACTTCCCAGGCTTCAGGATGCCTTTTTACACTCTATAAAGGTGGAAATTTACATTGGAAACGTTTGGTTTAGCTGTTATAAAAGTTTGTTTTTTTCGTGCTGTAAATGCATTTTCAGCTCGCGCTGTACACATTTGCAATGAGAGGCATTATCTCATAAGGGAAATATTGGACAATCAAATTAATGACTGCCCAGGCTTCAGGATGTCTTTTTACACTATATAAAGGTGGAAATTTACATTGGAAACGTTTAGTTTAGCTGTTAATGAAGTTTCGTTTTTTTTAGTGCTGAAAATTCATTGTCTGCTGGCGCTGTACACTTTTTCTAAGTGTTGCAATATCTCATGAAGGAAATACTGGACAATCAAATTAATGACTTTCCAGGCTTCAGGATGCCTTTCTACACTATATAAAGGTGGAAATTTACATTGGAAACGTTTGGTTTAGCTGTTATAAAAGTTTGGTTTTTTAGTGCTGTAAATGCATTTTCAGCTCGCGCTGTACACATTTGCTATGAGAGGCATTATCTCATAAGGGAAATATTGGACAATCAAATTAATGACTGCCCAGGCTTCAGGATGTCTTTTTACACTATATAAAGGTGGAAATTTACATTGGAAACGTTTGGTTTAGTTGTTATAAAAGTTTGGTTTTTTATTGCTGTAAATGCATTTTCAGCTCGCGCTGTACACATTTGCTATGAGAGGCATTATCTCATAAGGGAAATATTGGACAATCAAATTAATGACTGCCCAGGCTTCAGGATGTCTTTTTACACTATATAAAGGTGGAAATTTACATTGGAAACGTTTGGTTTAGCTGTTATAAAAGTTTGGTTTTTTTAGTGCTGAAAATGCATTTTCAGCTCGCACTGTACACATTTGCTATGTGAGGCATTATCTCATAAGGGAAATACTGGACAATCAAATTAATGACTGCCCAGGCTTCAGGATGTCTTTTTACACTATATAAAGGTGGAAATTTACATTGGAAACGTTTGGTTTAGCTGTTATAAAAGTTTGGTTTTTTAGTGCTGAAAATGCATTTTCAGCTCGCACTGTACACATTTGCTATGTGAGGCATTATCTCATAAGGGAAATACTGGACAATCAAATTAATGACTTCCCAGGCTTCAGGATGCCTTTTTACACTCTATAAATGTGGAAATTTACATTGGAAACGTTTGGTTTAGCTGTTAATGAAGTTTCGTTTTTTTAGTGCTGAAAATTCATTGTCTGCTGGCGCTGTACACTTTTTCTAAGTGTTGCAATATCTCATGAAGGAAATACTGGACAATCAAATTAATGACTTTCCAGGCTTCAGGATGACTTTCTACACTATATAAAGGTGGAAATGTACATTGGAAACGTTTGGTTTAGCTGTTATAAAAGTTTGGTTTTTTAGTGCTGTAAATGCATTTTCAGCTCGCGCTGTACACATTTGCTATGAGAGGCATTATCTCATAAGGGAAATACTGGACAATCAAATTAATGACTTCCCAGGCTTCAGGATGCCTTTTTACACTCTATAAATTTGGAAATTTACATTGGAAACGTTTGGTTTAGCTGTTAATGAAGTTTCGTTTTTTTAGTGCTGAAAATTCATTGTCTGCTGGCGCTGTACACTCTTTCTAAGTGTTGCAATATCTCATGAAGGAAATACTGGACAATCAAATTAATGACTTTCCAGGCTTCAGGATGCCTTTCTACACTATATAAAGGTGGAAATTTACATTTGAAACGTTTGGTTTAGCTGTTATAAAAGTTTGTTTTTTTAGTGCTGTAAATGCATTTTCAGCTCGCGCTGTACACATTTGCTATGAGAGGCATTATCTCATAAGGGAAATATTGGACAATCAAATTAATGACTGCCCAGGCTTCAGGATGTCTTTTTACACTATATAAAGGTGGAAATTTACATTGGAAACGTTTGGTTTAGCTGTTATAAAAGTTTGGTTTTTTAGTGCTTAAAATGCATTTTCAGCTCGCACTGTACACATTTGCTATGTGAGGCATTATCTCATAAGGGAAATACTGGACAATCAAATTAATGACTTCCCAGGCTTCAGGATGCCTTTTTACACTCTATAAAGGTGGAAATTTACATTGGAAACGTTTGGTTTAGCTGTTATAAAAGTTTGTTTTTTTCGTGCTGTAAATGCATTTTCAGCTCGCGCTGTACACATTTGCAATTAGAGGCATTATCTCATAAGGGAAATATTGGACAATCAAATTAATGACTGCCCAGGCTTCAGGATGTCTTTTTACACTATATAAAGGTGGAAATTTACATTGGAAACGTTTAGTTTAGCTGTTAATGAAGTTTCGTTTTTTTTAGTGCTGAAAATTCATTGTCTGCTGGCGCTGTACACTTTTTCTAAGTGTTGCAATATCTCATGAAGGAAATACTGGACAATCAAATTAATGACTTTCCAGGCTTCAGGATGCCTTTCTACACTATATAAAGGTGGAAATTTACATTGGAAACGTTTGGTTTAGCTGTTATAAAAGTTTGGTTTTTTAGTGCTGTAAATGCATTTTCAGCTCGCGCTGTACACATTTGCTATGAGAGGCATTATCTCATAAGGGAAATATTGGACAATCAAATTAATGACTGCCCAGGCTTCAGGATGTCTTTTTACACTATATAAAGGTGGAAATTTACATTGAAAACGTTTGGTTTAGTTGTTATAAAAGTTTGGTTTTTTATTGCTGTAAATGCATTTTCAGCTCGCGCTGTACACATTTGCTATGAGAGGCATTATCTCATAAGGGAAATATTGGACAATCAAATTAATGACTGCCCAGGCTTCAGGATGTCTTTTTACACTATATAAGGGTGGAAATTTACATTGGAAACGTTTAGTTTAGCTGTTAATGAAGTTTCGTTTTTTAGTGCTGAAAATTCATTGTCTGCTGGCGCTGTACACTTTTTCTAAGTGTTGCAATATCTCATGAAGGAAATACTGGACAATCAAATTTATGACTTTCCAGGCTTCAGGATGCCTTTCTACACTATATAAAGGTGGAAATTTACATTGGAAACGTTTGGTTTAGCTGTTATAAAAGTTTGTTTTTTTAGTGCTGTAAATACATTTTCAGCTCGCGCTGTACACATTTGCTATGAGAGGCATTATCTCATAAGGGAAATATTGGACAATCAAATTAATGACTGCCCAGGCTTCAGGATGTCTTTTTACACTATATAAAGGTGGAAATTTATATTGGAAACGTTTGGTTTAGCTGTTATAAAAGTTTGGTTTTTTAGTGCTTAAAATGCATTTTCAGCTCGCACTGTACACATTTGCTATGTGAGGCATTATCTCATAAGGGAAATACTGGACAATCAAATTAATGACTTCCCAGGCTTCAGGATGCCTTTTTACACTCTATAAAGGTGGAAATTTACATTGGAAACGTTTGGTTTAGCTGTTATAAAAGTTTGTTTTTTTCGTGCTGTAAATGCATTTTCAGCTCGCGCTGTACACATTTGCAATTAGAGGCATTATCTCATAAGGGAAATATTGGACAATCAAATTAATGACTGCCCAGGCTTCAGGATGTCTTTTTACACTATATAAAGGTGGAAATTTACATTGGAAACGTTTAGTTTAGCTGTTAATGAAGTTTCGTTTTTTTTAGTGCTGAAAATTCATTGTCTGCTGGCGCTGTACACTTTTTCTAAGTGTTGCAATATCTCATGAAGGAAATACTGGACAATCAAATTAATGACTTTCCAGGCTTCAGGATGCCTTTCTACACTATATAAAGGTGGAAATTTACATTGGAAACGTTTGGTTTAGCTGTTATAAAAGTTTGGTTTTTTAGTGCTGTAAATGCATTTTCAGCTCGCGCTGTACACATTTGCTATGAGAGGCATTATCTCATAAGGGAAATATTGGACAATCAAATTAATGACTGCCCAGGCTTCAGGATGTCTTTTTACACTATATAAAGGTGGAAATTTACATTGAAAACGTTTGGTTTAGTTGTTATAAAAGTTTGGTTTTTTATTGCTGTAAATGCATTTTCAGCTCGCGCTGTACACATTTGCTATGAGAGGCATTATCTCATAAGGGAAATATTGGACAATCAAATTAATGACTGCCCAGGCTTCAGGATGTCTTTTTACACTATATAAGGGTGGAAATTTACATTGGAAACGTTTAGTTTAGCTGTTAATGAAGTTTCGTTTTTTAGTGCTGAAAATTCATTGTCTGCTGGCGCTGTACACTTTTTCTAAGTGTTGCAATATCTCATGAAGGAAATACTGGACAATCAAATTTATGACTTTCCAGGCTTCAGGATGCCTTTCTACACTATATAAAGGTGGAAATTTACATTGGAAACGTTTGGTTTAGCTGTTATAAAAGTTTGTTTTTTTAGTGCTGTAAATACATTTTCAGCTCGCGCTGTACACATTTGCTATGAGAGGCATTATCTCATAAGGGAAATATTGGACAATCAAATTAATGACTGCCCAGGCTTCAGGATGTCTTTTTACACTATATAAAGGTGGAAATTTATATTGGAAACGTTTGGTTTAGCTGTTATAAAAGTTTGGTTTTTTAGTGCTTAAAATGCATTTTCAGCTCGCACTGTACACATTTGCTATGTGAGGCATTATCTCATAAGGGAAATACTGGACAATCAAATTAATGACTTCCCAGGCTTCAGGATGCCTTTTTACACTCTATAAAGGTGGAAATTTACATTGGAAACGTTTGGTTTAGCTGTTATAAAAGTTTGTTTTTTTCGTGCTGTAAAGGCATTTTCAGCTCGCGCTGTACACATTTGCAATGAGAGGCATTATCTCATAAGGGAAATATTGGACAATCAAATTAATGACTGCCCAGGCTTCAGGATGTCTTTTTACACTATATAAAGGTGGAAATTTACATTGGAAACGTTTAGTTTAGCTGTTAATGAAGTTTCGTTTTTTTTAGTGCTGAAAATTCATTGTCTGCTGGCGCTGTACACTTTTTCTAAGTGTTGCAATATCTCATGAAGGAAATACTGGACAATCAAATTAATGACTTTCCAGGCTTCAGGATGCCTTTCTACACTATATAAAGGTGGAAATTTACATTGGAAACGTTTGGTTTAGCTGTTATAAAAGTTTGGTTTTTTAGTGCTGTAAAAGCATTTTCAGCTCGCGCTGTACACATTTGCTATGAGAGGCATTATCTCATAAGGGAAATATTGGACAATCAAATTAATGACTGCCCAGGCTTCAGGATGTCTTTTTACACTATATAAAGGTGGAAATTTACATTGGAAACGTTTGGTTTAGCTGTTATAAAAGTTTGTTTTTTTAGTGCTGAAAATGCATTTTCAACTCGCACTGTACACATTTGCTATGTGAGGCATTATCTCATAAGGGAAATACTGGACAATCAAATTAATGACTTCCCAGGCTTCAGGATGCCTTTTTACACTCTATAAATGTGGAAATTTACATTGGAAACGTTTGGTTTAGCTGTTAATGAAGTTTCGTTTTTTTTAGTGCTGAAAATTCATTGTCTGCTGGCGCTGTACACTTTTTCTAAGTGTTGCAATATCTCATGAAGGAAATACTGGACAATCAAATTAATGACTTTCCAGGCTTCAGGATGCCTTTCTACACTATATAAAGGTGGAAATTTACATTGGAAACGTTTGGTTTAGCTGTTATAAAAGTTTGGTTTTTTAGTGCTGTAAATGCATTTTCAGCTCGCGCTGTACACATTTGCTATGAGAGGCATTATCTCATAAGGGAAATATTGGACAATCAAATTAATGACTGCCCAGGCTTCAGGATGTCTTTTTACACTATATAAAGGTGGAAATTTACATTGGAAACGTTTGGTTTAGCTGTTATAAAAGTTTGGTTTTTTAGTGCTGTAAATGCATTTTCAGCTCGCGCTGTACACATTTGATATGAGAGGCATTATCTCATAAGGGAAATATTGGACAATCAAATTAATGGCTGCCCAGGCTTCAGGATGTCTTTTTACTCTATATAAAGGTGGAAATTTACATTGGAAACGTTTAGTTTAGCTGTTAATGAAGTTTCGTTTTTTTAGTGCTGAAAATTCATTGTCTGCTGGCGCTGTACACTTTTTCTAAGTGTTGCAATATCTCATGAAGGAAATACTGGACAATCAAATCAATGACTTTCCAGGCTTCAGGATGCCTTTCTACACTATATAAAGGTGGAAATTTACATTGGAAACGTTTGGTTTAGCTGTTATAAAAGTTTGGTTTTTTAGTGCTGTAAATGCATTTTCAGCTCGCACTGTACACATTTGCTATGTGAGGCATTATCTCATAAGGGAAATACTGGACAATCAAATTAATGACTTCCCAGGCTTCAGGATGCCTTTTTACACTCTATAAATGTGGAAATTTACATTGGAAACGTTTGGTTTAGCTGTTAATGAAGTTTCGTTTTTTTAGTGCTGAAAATTCATTGTCTGCTGGCGCTGTACACTTTTTCTAAGTGTTGCAATATCTCATGAAGGAAATACTGGACAATCAAATTAATGACTTTCCAGGCTTCAGGATGCCTTTCTACACTATATAAAGGTGGAAATGTACATTGGAAACGTTTGGTTTAGCTGTTATAAAAGTTTGTTTTTTTAGTGCTGTAAATGCATTTTCAGCTCGCGCTGTACACATTTGCTATGAGAGGCATTATCTCATAAGGGAAATATTGGACAATCAAATTAATGACTGCCCAGGCTTCAGGATGTCTTTTTACACTATATAAAGGTGGAAATTTACATTGGAAACGTTTGGTTTAGCTGTTATAAAAGTTTGGTTTTTTTAGTGATGAAAATGCATTTTCAGCTCGCACTGTACACATTTGCTATGTGAGGCATTATCTCATAAGGGAAATACTGGACAATCAAATTAATGACTGCCCAGGCTTCAGGATGTCTTTTTACACTATATAAAGGTGGAAATTTACATTGGAAACGTTTGGTTTAGCTGTTATAAAAGTTTGGTTTTTTAGTGCTGAAAATGCATTTTCAGCTCGCAATGTACACATTTGCTATGTGAGGCATTATCTCATAAGGGAAATATTGGACAATCAAATTAATGACTTCCCAGGCTTCAGGATGCCTTTTTACACTCTATAAATGTGGAAATTTACATTGGAAACGTTTGGTTTAGCTGTTAATGAAGTTTCGTTTTTTTAGTGCTGAAAATTAATTGTCTGCTGGCGCTGTACACTTTTTCTAAGTGTTGCAATATCTCATGAAGGAAATACTGGACAATCAAATTAATGACTTTCCAGGCTTCAGGATGCCTTTCTACACTATATAAAGGTGGAAATTTACATTTGAAACGTTTGGTTTAGCTGTTATAAAAGTTTGGTTTTTTAGTGCTGTAAATGCATTTTCAGCTCGCACTGTACACATTTGCTATGAGAGGCATTATCTCAGAAGGGAAATATTGGACAATCAAATTAATGACTGCCCAGGCTTCAGGATGTCTTTTTACACTATATAAAGGTGGAAATTTACATTGGAAACGTTTGGTTTAGCTGTTATAAAAGTTTGGTTTTTTAATGCTTAAAATGCATTTTCAGCTCGCACTGTACACATTTGCTATGTGAGGCATTATCTCATAAGGGAAATACTGGACAATCAAATTAATGACTTCCCAGGCTTCAGGATGCCTTTTTACACTATATAAAGGTGGAAATTTACATTGGAAACGTTTGGTTTAGCTGTTAATGAAGTTTCGTTTTTTTAGTGCTGAAAATTCATTGTCTGCTGGCGCTGTACACTTTTTCTAAGTGTTGCAATATCTCATGAAGGAAATACTGGACAATCAAATTAATGACTGCCCAGGCTTCAGGATGTCTTTTTACACTATATAAAGGTGGAAATTTACATTGGAAACGTTTGGTTTAGCTGTTATAAAAGTTTGGTTTTTTAGTGCTTAAAATGCATTTTCAGCTCGCACTGTACACATTTGCTATGTGAGGCATTATCTCATAAGGGAAATACTGGACAATCAAATTAATGACTTCCCAGGCTTCAGGATGCCTTTTTACACTCTATAAAGGTGGAAATTTACATTGGAAACGTTTGGTTTAGCTGTTAATGAAGTTTCGTTTTTTTAGTGCTGAAAATTCATTGTCTGCTGGCGCTGTACACTTTTTCTAAGTGTTGCAATATCTCATGAAGGAAATACTGGACAATCAAATTAATGACTGCCCAGGCTTCAGGATGTCTTTTTACACTATATAAAGGTGGAAATTTACATTGGAAACGTTTGGTTTAGCTGTTATAAAGGTTTGGTTTTTTAGTGCTTAAAATGCATTTTCAGCTCGCACTGTACACATTTGCTATGTGAGGCATTATCTCATAAGGGAAATACTGGACAATCAAATTAATGACTTCCCAGGCTTCAGGATGCCTTTTTACACTCTATAAAGGTGGAAATTTACATTGGAAACGTTTGGTTTAGCTGTTATAAAAGTTTGGTTTTTTAGTGCTGTAAATGCATTTTCAGCTCGCGCTGTACACATTTGCTATGAGAGGCATTATCTCATAAGGGAAATATTGGACAATCAAATTAATGACTGCCCAGGCTTCAGGATGTCTTTTTACACTATATAAGGGTGGAAATTTACATTGGAAACGTTTAGTTTAGCTGTTAATGAAGTTTCGTTTTTTTAGTGCTGAAAATTCATTGTCTGCTGGCGCTGTACACTTTTTCTAAGTGTTGCAATATCTCATGAAGGAAATACTGGACAATCAAATTAATGACTTTCCAGGCTTCAGGATGCCTTTCTACACTATATAAAGGTGGAAATGTACATTGGAAACGTTTGGTTTAGCTGTTATAAAAGTTTGGTTTTTTAGTGCTGTAAATGCATTTTCAGCTCGCGCTGTACACATTTGCTATGAGAGGCATTATCTCATAAGGGAAATATTGGACAATAAAATTAATGACTGCCCAGGCTTCAGGATGTCCTTTTACACTATATAAGGGTGGAAATTTACATTGGAAACGTTTAGTTTAGCTGTTAATGAAGTTTCGTTTTTTTTAGTGCTGAAAATTCATTGTCTGCTGGCGCTGTACACTTTTTCTAAGTGTTGCAATATCGCATGAAGGAAACACTGGACAATCAAATTAATGACTTTCCAGGCTTCAGGATGCCTTTCTACACTATATAAAGGTGGAAATGTACATTGGAAACGTTTGGTTTAGCTGTTATAAAAGTTTGGTTTTTTAGTGCTGTAAATGCATTTTCAGCTCGCGCTGTACACATTTGCTATGAGAGGCATTATCTCATAAGGGAAATATTGGACAATCAAATTAATGACTGCCCAGGCTTCAGGATGTCTTTTTACACTATATAAAGGTGGAAATATACATTGGAAACTTTTAGTTTAGCTGTTAATGAAGTTTCGTTTTTTTAGTGCTGAAAATTCATTGTCTGCTGGCGCTGTACACTTTTTCTAAGTGTTGCAATATCTCATGAAGGAAATACTGGACAATCAAATTAATGACTTTCCAGGCTTCAGGATGCCTTTCTACACTATATAAAGGTGGAAATGTACATTGGAAACGTTTGGTTTAGCTGTTATAAAAGTTTGGTTTTTTAGTGCTGTAAATGCATTTTCAGCTCGCGCTGTACACATGTGCTATGAGAGGCATTATCTCATAAGGGAAATATTGGACAATCAAATTAATGACTGCCCAGGCTTCAGGATGTCTTTTTACACTATATAAGGGTGGAAATTTACATTGGAAACGTTTAGTTTAGCTGTTAATGAAGTTTCGTTTTTTTAGTGCTGAAAATTCATTGTCTGCTGGCGCTGTACACTTTTTCTAAGTGTTGCAATATCTCATGAAGGAAATACTGGACAATCAAATTAATGACTTTCCAGGCTTCAGGATGCCTTTCTACACTATATAAAGGTGGAAATGTACATTGGAAACGTTTGGTTTAGCTGTTATAAAAGTTTGGTTTTTTAGTGCTGTAAATGCATTTTCAGCTCGCGCTGTACACATTTGCTATGAGAGGCATTATCTCATAAGGGAAATATTGGACAATCAAATTAATGACTGCCCAGGCTTCAGGATGTCTTTTTACACTATATAAAGGTGGAAATATACATTGGAAACGTTTGGTTTAGCTGTTAATGAAGTTTCGTTTTTTTAGTGCTGAAAATTCATTGTCTGCTGGCGCTGTACACTTTTTCTAAGTGTTGCAATATCTCATGAAGGAAATACTGGACAATCAAATTAATGACATTCCAGGCTTCAGGATGCCTTTCTACACTATATAAAGGTGGAAATTTACATTTGAAACGTTTGGTTTAGCTGTTATAAAAGTTTGGTTTTTTAGTGCTGTAAATGCATTTTCAGCTCGCACTGTACACATTTGCTATGAGAGGCATTATCTCATAAGGGAAATATTGGACAATCAAATTAATGACTGCCCAGGCTTCAGGATGTCTTTTTACACTATATAAAGGTGGAAATTTACATTGGAAACGTTTGGTTTAGCTGTTATAAAAGTTTGGTTTTTTAGTGCTTAAAATGCATTTTCAGCTCGCACTGTACACATTTGCTATGTGAGGCATTATCTCATAAGGGAAATACTGGACAATCAAATTAATGACTTCCCAGGCTTCAGGATGCCTTTTTACACTCTATAAAGGTGGAAATTTACATTGGAAACGTTTGGTTTAGCTGTTATAAAAGTTTGTTTTTTTCGTGCTGAAAATGCATTTTCAGCTCGCGCTGTACACATTTGCAATGAGAGGCATTATCTCATAAGGGAAATATTGGACAATCAAATTAATGACTGCCCAGGCTTCAGGATGTCTTTTTACACTATATAAAGGTGGAAATTTACATTGGAAACGTTTAGTTTAGCTTTTAATGAACTTTCGTTTTTTTAGTGCTGAAAATTCATTGTCTGCTGGCGCTGTACACTTTTTCTAAGTGTTGCAATATTCATGAAGGAAATACTGGACAATCAAATTAATGACTTTCCAGGCCTCAGGATGTCTTTTTACACTATATAAAGGTGGAAATTTACATTGGAAACGTTTGGTTTAGCTGTTATAAAAGTTTGGTTTTTTAGTGCTGTAAATGCATTTTCAGCTCGCGCTGTACACATTTGCTATGAGAGGCATTATCTCATAAGGGAAATATTGGATAATCAAATTAATGGCTGCCTAGGCTTCTGGATGTCTTTTTACACTATATAAAGGTGGAAATTTACATTGGAAACTTTTAGTTTAGCTGTTAATGAAGTTTCGTTTTTTTAGTGCTGAAAATTCATTGTCTGCGGGCGCTGTACACTTTTTCTAAGTGTTGCAATATCTCATGAAGGAAATACTGGACAATCAAATTAATGACTTTCCAGGCTTCAGGATGCCTTTCTACACTATATAAAGGTGGAAATGTACATTGGAAACGTTTGGTTTAGCTGTTATAAAAGTTTGGTTTTTTAGTGCTGTAAATGCATTTTCAGCTCGCGCTGTACACATTTGCTATGAGAGGCATTATCTCTTAAGGGAAATATTGGACAATCAAATTAATGACTGCCCAGGCTTCAGGATGTCTTTTTACACTATATAAGGGTGGAAATTTACATTGGAAACGTTTAGTTTAGCTGTTAATGAAGTTTCGTTTTTTTAGTGCTGAAAATTCATTGTCTGCTGGCGCTGTACACTTTTTCTAAGTGTTGCAATATCTCATGAAGGAAATACTGGACAATCAAATTAATGACTTTCCAGGCTTCAGGATGCCTTTCTACACTATATAAAGGTGGAAA
The DNA here is from genome assembly GCF_059441095.1 of Idiotropiscis lumnitzeri. Lineage (NCBI taxonomy): Eukaryota > Metazoa > Chordata > Actinopteri > Syngnathiformes > Syngnathidae > Idiotropiscis > Idiotropiscis lumnitzeri. The sequence goes on along the minus strand of NW_028283563.1, from coordinate 963,871 downwards.
TGTACATTGGAAACGTTTGGTTTAGCTGTTATAAAAGTTTGGTTTTTTAGTGCTGTAAATGCATTTTCAGCTCGCGCTGTACACATTTGCTATGAGAGGCATTATCTCATAAGGGAAATATTGGACAATCAAATTAATGACTGCCCAGGCTTCAGGATGTCTTTTTACACTATATAAAGGTGGAAATATACATTGGAAACGTTTAGTTTAGCTGTTAATGAAGTTTCGTTTTTTTAGTGCTGAAAATTCATTGTCTGCTGGCGCTGTACACTTTTTCTAAGTGTTGCAATATCTCATGAAGGAAATACTGGACAATCAAATTTATGACTTTCCAGGCTTCAGGATGCCTTTCTACACTATATAAAGGTGGAAATTTACATTGGAAACGTTTGGTTTAGCTGTTATAAAAGTTTGTTTTTTTAGTGCTGTAAATACATTTTCAGCTCGCGCTGTACACATTTGCTATGAGAGGCATTATCTCATAAGGGAAATATTGGACAATCAAATTAATGACTGCCCAGGCTTCAGGATGTCTTTTTACACTATATAAAGGTGGAAATTTACATTGGAAACGTTTGGTTTAGCTGTTATAAAAGTTTGGTTTTTTAGTGCTTAAAATGCATTTTCAGCTCGCACTGTACACATTTGCTATGTGAGGCATTATCTCATAAGGGAAATACTGGACAATCAAATTAATGACTTCCCAGGCTTCAGGATGCCTTTTTACACTCTATAAATGTGGAAATTTACATTGGAAACGTTTGGTTTAGCTGTTAATGAAGTTTCGTTTTTTTAGTGCTGAAAATTCATTGTCTGCTGGCGCTGTACACTTTTTCTAAGTGTTGCAATATCTCATGAAGGAAATACTGGACAATCAAATTAATGACTGCCCAGGCTTCAGGATGTCTTTTTACACTATATAAAGGTGGAAATTTACATTGAAAACGTTTGGTTTAGCTGTTATAAAGGTTTGGTTTTTTAGTGCTTAAAATGCATTTTCAGCTCGCACTGTACACATTTGCTATGTGAGGCATTATCTAATAAGGGAAATACTGGACAATCAAATTAATGACTTCCCAGGCTTCAGGATGCCTTTTTACACTCTATAAAGGTGGAAATTTACATTGGAAACGTTTGGTTTAGCTGTTATAAAAGTTTGGTTTTTTAGTGCTGTAAATGCATTTTCAGCTCGCGCTGTACACATTTGCTATGAGAGGCATTATCTCATAAGGGAAATATTGGACAATCAAATTAATGACTGCCCAGGCTTCAGGATGTCTTTTTACACTATATAAGGGTGGAAATTTACATTGGAAACGTTTAGTTTAGCTGTTAATGAAGTTTCGTTTTTTTAGTGCTGAAAATTCATTGTCTGCTGGCGCTGTACACTTTTTCTAAGTGTTGCAATATCTCATGAAGGAAATACTGGACAATCAAATTAATGACTTTCCAGGCTTCAGGATGCCTTTCTACACTATATAAAGGTGGAAATGTACATTGGAAACGTTTGGTTTAGCTGTTATAAAAGTTTGGTTTTTTAGTGCTGTAAATGCATTTTCAGCTCGCGCTGTACACATTTGCTATGAGAGGCATTATCTCATAAGGGAAATATTGGACAATAAAATTAATGACTGCCCAGGCTTCAGGATGTCCTTTTACACTATATAAGGGTGGAAATTTACATTGGAAACGTTTAGTTTAGCTGTTAATGAAGTTTCGTTTTTTTTAGTGCTGAAAATTCATTGTCTGCTGGCGCTGTACACTTTTTCTAAGTGTTGCAATATCTCATGAAGGAAATACTGGACAATCAAATTAATGACTTTCCAGGCTTCAGGATGCCTTTCTACACTATATAAAGGTGGAAATGTACATTGGAAACGTTTGGTTTAGCTGTTATAAAAGTTTGGTTTTTTAGTGCTGTAAATGCATTTTCAGCTCGCGCTGTACACATTTGCTATGAGAGGCATTATCTCATAAGGGAAATATTGGACAATCAAATTAATGACTGCCCAGGCTTCAGGATGTCTTTTTACACTATATAAGGGTGGAAATTTACATTGGAAACGTTTAGTTTAGCTGTTAATGAAGTTTCATTTTTTTAGTGCTGAAAATTCATTGTCTGCTGGCGCTGTACACTTTTTCTAAGTGTTGCAATATCTCATGAAGGAAATACTGGACAATCAAATTAATGACTTTCCAGGCTTCAGGATGCCTTTCTACACTATATAAAGGTGGAAATGTACATTGGAAACGTTTGGTTTAGCTGTTATAAAAGTTTGGTTTTTTAGTACTGTAAATGCATTTTCAGCTCGCGCTGTACACATTTGCTATGAGAGGCATTATCTCATAAGGGAAATATTGGACAATCAAATTAATGACTGCCCAGGCTTCAGGATGTCTTTTTACACTATATAAAGGTGGAAATATACATTGGAAACTTTTAGTTTAGCTGTTAATGAAGTTTCGTTTTTTTAGTGCTGAAAATTCATTGTCTGCTGGCGCTGTACACTTTTTCTAAGTGTTGCAATATCTCATGAAGGAAATACTGGACAATCAAATTAATGACTTTCCAGGCTTCAGGATGCCTTTCTACACTATATAAAGGTGGAAATGTACATTGGAAACGTTTGGTTTAGCTGTTATAAAAGTTTGGTTTTTTAGTGCTGTAAATGCATTTTCAGCTCGCGCTGTACACATTTGCTATGAGAGGCATTATCTCATAAGGGAAATATTGGACAATCAAATTAATGACTGCCCAGGCTTCAGGATGTCTTTTTACACTATATAAGGGTGGAAATTTACATTGGAAACGTTTAGTTTAGCTGTTAATGAAGTTTCGTTTTTTTAGTGCTGAAAATTCATTGTCTGCTGGCGCTGTACACATTTGCTATGTGAGGCATTATCTCATAAGGGAAATACTGGACAATCAAATTAATGACTGCCCAGGCTTCAGGGTGTCTTTTTACACTATATAAAGGTGGAAATTTACATTGGAAACGTTTGGTTTAGCTGTGATAAAAGTTTGGTTTTTTTAGTGCTGAAAATGCATTTTCAGCTCGCACTGTCCACATTTGTTATGTGAGGCATTATCTCATAAGGGAAATACTGGACAATCAAATTAATGACTGCCCAGGCTTCAGGATGTCTTTTTACACTATATAAAGGTGGAAATTTACATTGGAAACGTTTGGTTTAGCTGTTATAAAAGTTTGGTTTTTTAGTGCTGAAAATGCATTTTCAGCTCGCACTGTACACATTTGCTATGTGAGGCATTATCTCATAAGGGAAATACTGGACAATCAAATTAATGACTTCCCAGGCTTGAGGATGCCTTTTTACACTCTATAAATGTGGAAATTTACATTGGAAACGTTTGGTTTAGCTGTTAATGAAGTTTCGTTTTTTTAGTGCTGAAAATTCATTGTCTGCTGGCGCTGTACACTTTTTCTAAGTGTTGCAAAATCTCATGAAGGAAATACTGGACAATCAAATTAATGACTTTCCAGGCTTCAGGATGCCTTTCTACACTATATAAAGGTGGAAATTTACATTTGAAACGTTTGGTTTAGCTGTTATAAAAGTTTGGTTTTTTAGTGCTGTAAATGCATTTTCAGCTCGCGCTGTACACATTTGCTATGAGAGGCATTATCTCATAAGGGAAATATTGGACAATCAAATTAATGACTGCCCAGGCTTCAGGATGTCTTTTTACACTATATAAAGGTGGAAATATACATTGGAAACGTTTAGTTTAGCTGTTAATGAAGTTTCGTTTTTTTAGTGCTGAAAATTCATTGTCTGCTGGCGCTGTACACTTTTTCTAAGTGTTGCAATATCTCATGAAGGAAATACTGGACAATCAAATTAATGACTTTCCAGGCTTCAGGATGCCTTTCTACACTATATAAAGGTGGAAATTTACATTGGAAACGTTTGGTTTAGCTGTTATAAAAGTTTGTTTTTTTAGTGCTGTAAATGCATTTTCAGCTCGCGCTGTACACATTTGCTATGAGAGGCATTATCTCATAAGGGAAATATTGGACAATCAAATTAATGACTGCCCAGGCTTCAGGATGTCTTTTTACACTATATAAAGGTGGAAATTTACATTGGAAACGTTTGGTTTAGCTGTTATAAAAGTTTGGTTTTTTAGTGCTGTAAATGCATTTTCAGCTCGCGCTGTACACATTTGCTATGTGAGGCATTATCTCATAAGGGAAATACTGGACAATCAAATTAATGACTGCCCAGGCTTCAGGATGTCTTTTTACACTATATAAAGGTGGAAATTTACATTGGAAACGTTTGGTTTAGCTGTTATAAAAGTTTGGTTTTTTAGTGCTGTAAATGCATTTTCAGCTCGCGCTGTACACATTTGCTATGAGAGGCATTATCTCAAAAGGGAAATATTGGACAATCAAATTAATGACTGCCCAGGCTTCAGGATGTCTTTTTACACTATATAAAGGTGGAAATTTACATTGGAAACGTTTGGTTTAGCTGTTATAAAAGTTTGGTTTTTTAGTGCTGAAAATGCATTTTCAGCTCGCACTGTACACATTTGCTATGTGAGGCATTATCTCATAAGGGAAATACTGGACAATCAAATTAATGACTTCCCAGGCTTCAGGATGCCTTTTTACACTCTATAAATGTGGAAATTTACATTGGAAACGTTTGGTTTAGCTGTAATGAAGTTTCGTTTTTTTAGTGCTGAAAATTCATTGTCTGCTGGCGCTGTACACTTTTTCTAAGTGTTGCAATATCTCATGAAGGAAATACTGGACAATCAAATTAATGACTTTCCAGGCTTCAGGATGCCTTTCTACACTATATAAAGGTGGAAATTTACATTTGAAACGTTTGGTTTAGCTGTTATAAAAGTTTGGTTTTTTAGTGCTGTAAATGCATTTTCAGCTCGCGCTGTACACATTTGCTATGAGAGGCATTATCTCATAAGGGAAATATTGGACAATCAAATTAATGACTGCCCAGGCTTCAGGATGTCTTTTTACACTATATAAAGGTGGAAATTTACATTGGAAACGTTTGGTTTAGCTGTTATAAAAGTTTGGTTTTTTAGTGCTTAAAATGCATTTTCAGCTCGCACTGTACACATTTTCTATGTGAGGCATTATCTCATAAGGGAAATACTGGACAATCAAATAAATGACTTCCCAGGCTTCAGGATGCCTTTTTACACTCTATAAAGGTGGAAATTTACATTGGAAACGTTTGGTTTAGCTGTTATAAAAGTATTTTTTTTTCGTGCTGTAAATGCATTTTCAGCTCGCGCTGTACACATTTGCAATGAGAGGCATTATCTCATGAGGGAAATACTGGACAATCAAATTAATGACTGCCCAGGCTTCAGGATGTCTTTTTACACTATATAAAGGTGGAAATTTACATTGGAAACGTTTAGTTTAGCTGTTAATGAAGTTTCGTTTTTTTTAGTGCTGAAAATTCATTGTCTGCTGGCGCTGTACACTTTTTCTAAGTGTTGCAATATCTCATGAAGGAAATACTGGACAATCAAATTAATGACTTTCCAGGCTTCAGGATGCCTTTCTACACTATATAAAGGTGGAAATGTACATTGGAAACGTTTGGTTTAGCTGTTATAAAAGTTTGGTTTTTTAGTGCTGTAAATGCATTTTCAGCTCGCGCTGTACACATTTGCTATGAGAGGCATTATCTCAGAAGGGAAATATTGGACAATCAAATTAATGACTGCCCAGGCTTCAGGATGTCTTTTTACACTATATAAAGGTGGAAATTTACATTGGAAACGTTTGGTTTAGCTGTTATAAAAGTTTGGTTTTTTTAGTGCTGAAAATGCATTTTCAGCTCGCACTGTACACATTTGCTATGTGAGGCATTATCTCATAAGGGAAATACTGGACAATCAAATTAATGACTGCCCAGGCTTCAGGATGTGTTTTTACACTATATAAAGGTGGAAATTTACATTGGAAACGTTTGGTTTAGCTGTTATAAAAGTTTGGTTTTTTAGTGCTGAAAATGCATTTTCAGCTCGCACTGTACACATTTGCTATGTGAGGCATTATCTCATAAGGGAAATACTGGACAATCAAATTAATGACTTCCCAGGCTTCAGGATGCCTTTTTACACTCTATAAATGTGGAAATTTACATTGGAAACGTTTGGTTTAGCTGTTAATGAAGTTTCGTTTTTTTAGTGCTGAAAATTCATTGTCTGCTGGCGCTGTACACTTTTTCTAAGTGTTGCAATATCTCATGAAGGAAATACTGGACAATCAAATTAATGACTTTCCAGGCTTCAGGATGACTTTCTACACTATATAAAGGTGGAAATGTACATTGGAAACGTTTGGTTTAGCTGTTATAAAAGTTTGGTTTTTTAGTGCTGTAAATGCATTTTCAGCTCGCGCTGTACACATTTGCTATGAGAGGCATTATCTCATAAGGGAAATACTGGACAATCAAATTAATGACTTCCCAGGCTTCAGGATGCCTTTTTACACTCTATAAATGTGGAAATTTACATTGGAAACGTTTGGTTTAGCTGTTAATGAAGTTTCGTTTTTTTAGTGCTGAAAATTCATTGTCTGCTGGCGCTGTACACTCTTTCTAAGTGTTGCAATATATCATGAAGGAAATACTGGACAATCAAATTAATGACTGCCCAGGCTTCAGGATGTCTTTTTACACTATATAAAGGTGGAAATTTACATTTGAAACGTTTGGTTTAGCTGTTATAAAAGTTTGTTTTTTTAGTGCTGTAAATGCATTTTCAGCTCGCGCTGTACACATTTGCTATGAGAGGATTTATCTCATAAGGGAAATATTGGACAATCAAATTAATGACTGCCCAGGCTTCAGGATGTCTTTTTACACTATATAAAGGTGGAAATTTACATTGGAAACGTTTGGTTTAGCTGTTATAAAAGTTTGGTTTTTTAGTGCTTAAAATGCATTTTCAGCTCGCACTGTACACATTTGCTATGTGAGGCATTATCTCATAAGGGAAATACTGGACAATCAAATTAATGACTTCCCAGGCTTCAGGATGCCTTTTTACACTCTATAAAGGTGGAAATTTACATTGGAAACGTTTGGTTTAGCTGTTATAAAAGTTTGTTTTTTTCGTGCTGTAAATGCATTTTCAGCTCGCGCTGTACACATTTGCAATGAGAGGCATTATCTCATAAGGGAAATATTGGACAATCAAATTAATGACTGCCCAGGCTTCAGGATGTCTTTTTACACTATATAAAGGTGGAAATTTACATTGGAAACGTTTAGTTTAGCTGTTAATGAAGTTTCGTTTTTTTTAGTGCTGAAAATTCATTGTCTGCTGGCGCTGTACACTTTTTCTAAGTGTTGCAATATCTCATGAAGGAAATACTGGACAATCAAATTAATGACTTTCCAGGCTTCAGGATGCCTTTCTACACTATATAAAGGTGGAAATTTACATTGGAAACGTTTGGTTTAGCTGTTATAAAAGTTTGGTTTTTTAGTGCTGTAATAAATGCATTTTCAGCTCGCGCTGTACACATTTGCTATGAGAGGCATTATCTCATAAGGGAAATATTGGACAATCAAATTAATGACTGCCCAGGCTTCAGGATGTCTTTTTACACTATATAAAGGTGGAAATTTACATTGGAAACGTTTGGTTTAGTTGTTATAAAAGTTTGGTTTTTTATTGCTGTAAATGCATTTTCAGCTCGCGCTGTACACATTTGCTATGAGAGGCATTATCTCATAAGGGAAATATTGGACAATCAAATTAATGGCTGCCTAGGCTTCAGGATGTCTTTTTACACAATATAAAGGTGGAAATTTACATTGGAAACTTTTAGTTTAGCTGTTAATGAAGGTTCGTTTTTTTAGTGCTGAAAATTCATTGTCTGCTGGCGCTGTACACTTTTTCTAAGTGTTGCAATATCTCATGAAGGAAATACTGGACAATCAAATTAATGACTTTCCAGGCTTCAGGATGCCTTTCTACACTATATAAAGGTGGAAATGTACATTGGAAACGTTTGGTTTAGCTGTTATAAAAGTTTGGTTTTTTAGTGCTGTAAATGCATTTTCAGCTCGCGCTGTACACATTTGCTATGAGAGGCATTATCTCATAAGGGAAATATTGGACAATCAAATTAATGACTGCCCAGGCTTCAGGATGTCTTTTTACACTATATAAGGGTGGAAATTTACATTGGAAACGTTTAGTTTAGCTGTTAATGAAGTTTCGTTTTTTAGTGCTGAAAATTCATTGTCTGCTGGCGCTGTACACTTTTTCTAAGTGTTGCAATATCTCATGAAGGAAATACTGGACAATCAAATTTATGACTTTCCAGGCTTCAGGATGCCTTTCTACACTATATAAAGGTGGAAATTTACATTGGAAACGTTTGGTTTAGCTGTTATAAAAGTTTGTTTTTTTAGTGCTGTAAATACATTTTCAGCTCGCGCTGTACACATTTGCTATGAGAGGCATTATCTCATAAGGGAAATATTGGACAATCAAATTAATGACTGCCCAGGCTTCAGGATGTCTTTTTACACTATATAAAGGTGGAAATTTATATTGGAAACGTTTGGTTTAGCTGTTATAAAAGTTTGGTTTTTTAGTGCTTAAAATGCATTTTCAGCTCGCACTGTACACATTTGCTATGTGAGGCATTATCTCATAAGGGAAATACTGGACAATCAAATTAATGACTTCCCAGGCTTCAGGATGCCTTTTTACACTCTATAAAGGTGGAAATTTACATTGGAAACGTTTGGTTTAGCTGTTATAAAAGTTTGTTTTTTTCGTGCTGTAAAGGCATTTTCAGCTCGCGCTGTACACATTTGCAATGAGAGGCATTATCTCATAAGGGAAATATTGGACAATCAAATTAATGACTGCCCAGGCTTCAGGATGTCTTTTTACACTATATAAAGGTGGAAATTTACATTGGAAACGTTTAGTTTAGCTGTTAATGAAGTTTCGTTTTTTAGTGCTGAAAATTCATTGTCTGCTGGCGCTGTACACTTTTTCTAAGTGTTGCAATATCTCATGAAGGAAATACTGGACAATCAAATTTATGACTTTCCAGGCTTCAGGATGCCTTTCTACACTATATAAAGGTGGAAATTTACATTGGAAACGTTTGGTTTAGCTGTTATAAAAGTTTGTTTTTTTAGTGCTGTAAATACATTTTCAGCTCGCGCTGTACACATTTGCTATGAGAGGCATTATCTCATAAGGGAAATATTGGACAATCAAATTAATGACTGCCCAGGCTTCAGGATGTCTTTTTACACTATATAAAGGTGGAAATTTATATTGGAAACGTTTGGTTTAGCTGTTATAAAAGTTTGGTTTTTTAGTGCTTAAAATGCATTTTCAGCTCGCACTGTACACATTTGCTATGTGAGGCATTATCTCATAAGGGAAATACTGGACAATCAAATTAATGACTTCCCAGGCTTCAGGATGCCTTTTTACACTCTATAAAGGTGGAAATTTACATTGGAAACGTTTGGTTTAGCTGTTATAAAAGTTTGTTTTTTTCGTGCTGTAAAGGCATTTTCAGCTCGCGCTGTACACATTTGCAATGAGAGGCATTATCTCATAAGGGAAATATTGGACAATCAAATTAATGACTGCCCAGGCTTCAGGATGTCTTTTTACACTATATAAAGGTGGAAATTTACATTGGAAACGTTTAGTTTAGCTGTTAATGAAGTTTCGTTTTTTTTAGTGCTGAAAATTCATTGTCTGCTGGCGCTGTACACTTTTTCTAAGTGTTGCAATATCTCATGAAGGAAATACTGGACAATCAAATTAATGACTTTCCAGGCTTCAGGATGCCTTTCTACACTATATAAAGGTGGAAATTTACATTGGAAACGTTTGGTTTTGCTGTTATAAAAGTTTGGTTTTTTAGTGCTGTAAAAGCATTTTCAGCTCGCGCTGTACACATTTGCTATGAGAGGCATTATCTCATAAGGGAAATATTGGACAATCAAATTAATGACTGCCCAGGCTTCAGGATGTCTTTTTACACAATATAAAGGTGGAAATTTACATTGGAAACGTTTGGTTTAGCTGTTATAAAAGTTTGGTTTTTTAGTGCTGTAAATGCATTTTCAGCTCGCGCTGTACACATTTGCTATGTGAGGCATTATCTCATAAGGGAAATACTGGACAATCAAATTAATGACTGCCCAGGCTTCAGGATGTCTTTTTACACTATATAAAGGTGGAAATTTACATTGGAAACGTTTGGTTTAGCTGTTATAAAAGTTTGTTTTTTTAGTGCTGAAAATGCATTTTCAACTCACACTGTACACATTTGCTATGTGAGGCATTATCTCATAAGGGAAATACTGGACAATCAAATTAATGACTTCCCAGGCTTCAGGATGCCTTTTTACACTCTATAAATGTGGAAATTTACATTGGAAACGTTTGGTTTAGCTGTTAATGAAGTTTCGTTTTTTTTAGTGCTGAAAATTCATTGTCTGCTGGCGCTGTACACTTTTTCTAAGTGTTGCAATATCTCATGAAGGAAATACTGGACAATCAAATTAATGACTTTCCAGGCTTCAGGATGCCTTTCTACACTATATAAAGGTGGAAATTTACATTGGAAACGTTTGGTTTAGCTGTTATAAAAGTTTGGTTTTTTAGTGCTGTAAATGCATTTTCAGCACGCGCTGTACACATTTGCTATGAGAGGCATTATCTCATAAGGGAAATATTGGACAATCAAATTAATGACTGTCCAGGCTTCAGGATGTCTTTTTACACTATATAAAGGTGGAAATTTACATTGGAAACGTTTGGTTTAGCTGTTATAAAAGTTTGGTTTTTTAGTGCTGTAAATGCATTTTCAGCTCGCGCTGTACACATTTGCTATGAGAGGCATTATCTCATAAGGGAAATATTGGACAATCAAATTAATGGCTGCCCAGGCTTCAGGATGTCTTTTTACTCTATATAAAGGTGGAAATTTACATTGGAAACGTTTAGTTTAGCTGTTAATGAAGTTTCGTTTTTTTAGTGCTGAAAATTCATTGTCTGCTGGCGCTGTACACTTTTTCTAAGTGTTGCAATATCTCATGAAGGAAATACTGGACAATCAAATCAATGACTTTCCAGGCTTCAGGATGCCTTTCTACACTATATAAAGGTGGAAATTTACATTGGAAACGTTTGGTTTAGCTGTTATAAAAGTTTGGTTTTTTAGTGCTGTAAATGCATTTTCAGCTCGCACTGTACACATTTGCTATGTGAGGCATTATCTCATAAGGGAAATACTGGACAATCAAATTAATGACTTCCCAGGCTTCAGGATGCCTTTTTACACTCTATAAATGTGGAAATTTACATTGGAAACGTTTGGTTTAGCTGTTAATGAAGTTTCGTTTTTTTAGTGCTGAAAATTCATTGTCTGCTGGCGCTGTACACTTTTTCTAAGTGTTGCAATATCTCATGAAGGAAATACTGGACAATCAAATTAATGACTTTCCAGGCTTCAGGATGCCTTTCTACACTATATAAAGGTGGAAATGTACATTGGAAACGTTTGGTTTAGCTGTTATAAAAGTTTGTTTTTTTAGTGCTGTAAATGCATTTTCAGCTCGCGCTGTACACATTTGCTATGAGAGGCATTATCTCATAAGGGAAATATTGGACAATCAAATTAATGACTGCCCAGGCTTCAGGATGTCTTTTTACACTATATAAAGGTGGAAATTTACATTGGAAACGTTTGGTTTAGCTGTTATAAAAGTTTGGTTTTTTTAGTGATGAAAATGCATTTTCAGCTCGCACTGTACACATTTGCTATGTGAGGCATTATCTCATAAGGGAAATACTGGACAATCAAATTAATGACTGCCCAGGCTTCAGGATGTCTTTTTACACTATATAAAGGAGGAAATTTACATTGGAAACGTTTGGTTTAGCTGTTATAAAAGTTTGGTTTTTTAGTGCTGAAAATGCATTTTCAGCTCGCACTGTACACATTTGCTATGTGAGGCATTATCTCATAAGGGAAATACTGGACAATCAAATTAATGACTTCCCAGGCTTCAGGATGCCTTTTTACACTCTATAAATGTGGAAATTTACATTGGAAACGTTTGGTTTAGCTGTTAATGAAGTTTCGTTTTTTTAGTGCTGAAAATTCATTGTCTGCTGGCGCTGTACACTTTTTCTAAGTGTTGCAATATCTCATGAAGGAAATACTGGACAATCAAATTAATGACTTTCCAGGCTTCAGGATGCCTTTCTACACTATATAAAGGTGGAAATTTACATTTGAAACGTTTGGTTTAGCTGTTATAAAAGTTTGGTTTTTTAGTGCTGTAAATGCATTTTCAGCTCGCACTGTACACATTTGCTATGAGAGGCATTATCTCAGAAGGGAAATATTGGACAATCAAATTAATGACTGCCCAGGCTTCAGGATGTCTTTTTACACTATATAAAGGTGGAAATTTACATTGGAAACGTTTGGTTTAGCTGTTATAAAAGTTTGGTTTTTTAGTGCTTAAAATGCATTTTCAGCTCGCACTGTACACATTTGCTATGTGAGGCATTATCTCATAAGGGAAATACTGGACAATCAAATTAATGACTTCCCAGGCTTCAGGATGCCTTTTTACACTATATAAAGGTGGAAATTTACATTGGAAACGTTTGGTTTAGCTGTTAATGAAGTTTCGTTTTTTTAGTGCTGAAAATTCATTGTCTGCTGGCGCTGTACACTTTTTCTAAGTGTTGCAATATCTCATGAAGGAAATACTGGACAATCAAATTAATGACTGCCCAGGCTTCAGGATGTCTTTTTACACTATATAAAGGTGGAAATTTACATTGGAAACGTTTGGTTTAGCTGTTATAAAAGTTTGGTTTTTTAGTGCTTAAAATGCATTTTCAGCTCGCACTGTACACATTTGCTATGTGAGGCATTATCTCATAAGGGAAATACTGGACAATCAAATTAATGACTTCCCAGGCTTCAGGATGCCTTTTTACACTCTATAAAGGTGGAAATTTACATTGGAAACGTTTGGTTTAGCTGTTAATGAAGTTTCGTTTTTTTAGTGCTGAAAATTCATTGTCTGCTGGCGCTGTACACTTTTTCTAAGTGTTGCAATATCTCATGAAGGAAATACTGGACAATCAAATTAATGACTGCCCAGGCTTCAGGATGTCTTTTTACACTATATAAAGGTGGAAATTTACATTGGAAACGTTTGGTTTAGCTGTTATAAAGGTTTGGTTTTTTAGTGCTTAAAATGCATTTTCAGCTCGCACTGTACACATTTGCTATGTGAGGCATTATCTCATAAGGGAAATACTGGACAATCAAATTAATGACTTCCCAGGCTTCAGGATGCCTTTTTACACTCTATAAAGGTGGAAATTTACATTGGAAACGTTTGGTTTAGCTGTTATAAAAGTTTGGTTTTTTAGTGCTGTAAATGCATTTTCAGCTCGCGCTGTACACATTTGCTATGAGAGGCATTATCTCATAAGGGAAATATTGGACAATCAAATTAATGACTGCCCAGGCTTCAGGATGTCTTTTTACACTATATAAGGGTGGAAATTTACATTGGAAACGTTTAGTTTAGCTGTTAATGAAGTTTCGTTTTTTTAGTGCTGAAAATTCATTGTCTGCTGGCGCTGTACACTTTTTCTAAGTGTTGCAATATCTCATGAAGGAAATACTGGACAATCAAATTAATGACTTTCCAGGCTTCAGGATGCCTTTCTACACTATATAAAGGTGGAAATGTACATTGGAAACGTTTGGTTTAGCTGTTATAAAAGTTTGGTTTTTTAGTGCTGTAAATGCATTTTCAGCTCGCGCTGTACACATTTGCTATGAGAGGCATTATCTCATAAGGGAAATATTGGACAATAAAATTAATGACTGCCCAGGCTTCAGGATGTCCTTTTACACTATATAAGGGTGGAAATTTACATTGGAAACGTTTAGTTTAGCTGTTAATGAAGTTTCGTTTTTTTTAGTGCTGAAAATTCATTGTCTGCTGGCGCTGTACACTTTTTCTAAGTGTTGCAATATCTCATGAAGGAAATACTGGACAATCAAATTAATGACTTTCCAGGCTTCAGGTATAAAGGTGGAAATGTACATTGGAAACGTTTGGTTTAGCTGTTATAAAAGTTTGGTTTTTTAGTGCTGTAAATGCATTTTCAGCTCGCGCTGTACACATTTGCTATGAGAGGCATTATCTCATAAGGGAAATATTGGACAATCAAATTAATGACTGCCCAGGCTTCAGGATGTCTTTTTACACTATATAAAGGTGGAAATATACATTGGAAACTTTTAGTTTAGCTGTTAATGAAGTTTCGTTTTTTTAGTGCTGAAAATTCATTGTCTGCTGGCGCTGTACACTTTTTCTAAGTGTTGCAATATCTCATGAAGGAAATACTGGACAATCAAATTAATGACTTTCCAGGCTTCAGGATGCCTTTCTACACTATATAAAGGTGGAAATGTACATTGGAAACGTTTGGTTTAGCTGTTATAAAAGTTTGTTTTTTTAGTGCTGTAAATGCATTTTCAGCTCGCGCTGTACACATTTGCTATGAGAGGCATTATCTCATAAGGGAAATAATGGACAATCAAATTAATGACTGCCCAGGCTTCAGGATGTCTTTTTACACTATATAAGGGTGGAAATTTACATTGGAAACGTTTAGTTTAGCTGTTAATGAAGTTTCGTTTTTTTAGTGCTGAAAATTCATTGTCTGCTGGCGCTGTACACTTTTTCTAAGTGTTGCAATATCTCATGAAGGAAATACTGGACAATCAAATTAATGACTTTCCAGGCTTCAGGATGCCTTTCTACACTATATAAAGGTGGAAATGTACATTGGAAACGTTTGGTTTAGCTGTTATAAAAGTTTGGTTTTTTAGTGCTGTAAATGCATTTTCAGCTCGCGCTGTACACATTTGCTATGAGAGGCATTATCTCATAAGGGAAATATTGGACAATCAAATTAATGACTGCCCAGGCTTCAGGATGTCTTTTTACACTATATAAAGGTGGAAATATACATTGGAAAC
The DNA here is from genome assembly GCF_059441095.1 of Idiotropiscis lumnitzeri. Classification (NCBI taxonomy): domain Eukaryota; kingdom Metazoa; phylum Chordata; class Actinopteri; order Syngnathiformes; family Syngnathidae; genus Idiotropiscis; species Idiotropiscis lumnitzeri. Next base: position 948,770 of record NW_028283563.1, on the reverse strand, counting down.
TTTTAGTTTAGCTGTTAATGAAGTTTCGTTTTTTTAGTGCTGAAAATTCATTGTCTGCTGGCGCTGTACACTTTTTCTAAGTGTTGCAATATCTCATGAAGGAAATACTGGACAATCAAATTAATGACTTTCCAGGCTTCAGGATGCCTTTCTACACTATATAAAGGTGGAAATGTACATTGGAAACGTTTGGTTTAGCTGTTATAAAAGTTTGGTTTTTTAGTGCTGTAAATGCATTTTCAGCTCGCGCTGTACACATTTTTTATGAGAGGCATTATCTCATAAGGGAAATATTGGACAATCAAATTAATGACTGCCCAGGCTTCAGGATGTCTTTTTACACTATATAAGGGTGGAAATTTACATTGGAAACGTTTAGTTTAGCTGTTAATGAAGTTTCGTTTTTTTAGTGCTGAAAATTCATTGTCTGCTGGCGCTGTACACATTTGCTATGTGAGGCATTATCTCATAAGGGAAATACTGGACAATCAAATTAATGACTGCCCAGGCTTCAGGGTGTCTTTTTACACTATATAAAGGTGGAAATTTACATTGGAAACGTTTGGTTTAGCTGTGATAAAAGTTTGGTTTTTTTAGTGCTGAAAATGCATTTTCAGCTCGCACTGTCCACATTTGTTATGTGAGGCATTATCTCATAAGGGAAATACTGGACAATCAAATTAATGACTGCCCAGGCTTCAGGATGTCTTTTTACACTATATAAAGGTGGAAATTTACATTGGAAACGTTTGGTTTAGCTGTTATAAAAGTTTGGTTTTTTAGTGCTGAAAATGCATTTTCAGCTCGCACTGTACACATTTGCTATGTGAGGCATTATCTCATAAGGGAAATACTGGACAATCAAATTAATGACTTCCCAGGCTTGAGGATGCCTTTTTACACTCTATAAATGTGGAAATTTACATTGGAAACGTTTGGTTTAGCTGTTAATGAAGTTTCGTTTTTTTAGTGCTGAAAATTCATTGTCTGCTGGCGCTGTACACTTTTTCTAAGTGTTGCAAAATCTCATGAAGGAAATACTGGACAATCAAATTAATGACTTTCCAGGCTTCAGGATGCCTTTCTACACTATATAAAGGTGGAAATTTACATTTGAAACGTTTGGTTTAGCTGTTATAAAAGTTTGGTTTTTTAGTGCTGTAAATGCATTTTCAGCTCGCGCTGTACACATTTGCTATGAGAGGCATTATCTCATAAGGGAAATATTGGACAATCAAATTAATGACTGCCCAGGCTTCAGGATGTCTTTTTACACTATATAAAGGTGGAAATATACATTGGAAACGTTTAGTTTAGCTGTTAATGAAGTTTCGTTTTTTTAGTGCTGAAAATTCATTGTCTGCTGGCGCTGTACACTTTTTCTAAGTGTTGCAATATCTCATGAAGGAAATACTGGACAATCAAATTAATGACTTTCCAGGCTTCAGGATGCCTTTCTACACTATATAAAGGTGGAAATTTACATTGGAAACGTTTGGTTTAGCTGTTATAAAAGTTTGTTTTTTTAGTGCTGTAAATGCATTTTCAGCTCGCGCTGTACACATTTGCTATGAGAGGCATTATCTCATAAGGGAAATATTGGACAATCAAATTAATGACTGCCCAGGCTTCAGGATGTCTTTTTACACTATATAAAGGTGGAAATTTACATTGGAAACGTTTGGTTTAGCTGTTATAAAAGTTTGGTTTTTTAGTGCTGTAAATGCATTTTCAGCTCGCGCTGTACACATTTGCTATGTGAGGCATTATCTCATAAGGGAAATACTGGACAATCAAATTAATGACTGCCCAGGCTTCAGGATGTCTTTTTACACTATATAAAGGTGGAAATTTACATTGGAAACGTTTGGTTTAGCTGTTATAAAAGTTTGGTTTTTTAGTGCTGTAAATGCATTTTCAGCTCGCGCTGTACACATTTGCTATGAGAGGCATTATCTCAAAAGGGAAATATTGGACAATCAAATTAATGACTGCCCAGGCTTCAGGATGTCTTTTTACACTATATAAAGGTGGAAATTTACATTGGAAACGTTTGGTTTAGCTGTTATAAAAGTTTGGTTTTTTAGTGCTGAAAATGCATTTTCAGCTCGCACTGTACACATTTGCTATGTGAGGCATTATCTCATAAGGGAAATACTGGACAATCAAATTAATGACTTCCCAGGCTTCAGGATGCCTTTTTACACTCTATAAATGTGGAAATTTACATTGGAAACGTTTGGTTTAGCTGTAATGAAGTTTCGTTTTTTTAGTGCTGAAAATTCATTGTCTGCTGGCGCTGTACACTTTTTCTAAGTGTTGCAATATCTCATGAAGGAAATACTGGACAATCAAATTAATGACTTTCCAGGCTTCAGGATGCCTTTCTACACTATATAAAGGTGGAAATTTACATTTGAAACGTTTGGTTTAGCTGTTATAAAAGTTTGGTTTTTTAGTGCTGTAAATGCATTTTCAGCTCGCGCTGTACACATTTGCTATGAGAGGCATTATCTCATAAGGGAAATATTGGACAATCAAATTAATGACTGCCCAGGCTTCAGGATGTCTTTTTACACTATATAAAGGTGGAAATTTACATTGGAAACGTTTGGTTTAGCTGTTATAAAAGTTTGGTTTTTTAGTGCTTAAAATGCATTTTCAGCTCGCACTGTACACATTTTCTATGTGAGGCATTATCTCATAAGGGAAATACTGGACAATCAAATAAATGACTTCCCAGGCTTCAGGATGCCTTTTTACACTCTATAAAGGTGGAAATTTACATTGGAAACGTTTGGTTTAGCTGTTATAAAAGTATTTTTTTTTCGTGCTGTAAATGCATTTTCAGCTCGCGCTGTACACATTTGCAATGAGAGGCATTATCTCATAAGGGAAATACTGGACAATCAAATTAATGACTGCCCAGGCTTCAGGATGTCTTTTTACACTATATAAAGGTGGAAATTTACATTGGAAACGTTTAGTTTAGCTGTTAATGAAGTTTCGTTTTTTTTAGTGCTGAAAATTCATTGTCTGCTGGCGCTGTACACTTTTTCTAAGTGTTGCAATATCTCATGAAGGAAATACTGGACAATCAAATTAATGACTGCCCAGGCTTCAGGATGTCTTTTTACACAATATAAAGGTGGAAATTTACATTGGAAACGTTTGGTTTAGCTGTTATAAAAGTTTGGTTTTTTAGTGCTGTAAATGCATTTTCAGCTCGCGCTGTACACATTTGCTATGTGAGGCATTATCTCATAAGGGAAATACTGGACAATCAAATTAATGACTGCCCAGGCTTCAGGATGTCTTTTTACACTATATAAAGGTGGAAATTTACATTGGAAACGTTTGGTTTAGCTGTTATAAAAGTTTGTTTTTTTAGTGCTGAAAATGCATTTTCAACTCACACTGTACACATTTGCTATGTGAGGCATTATCTCATAAGGGAAATACTGGACAATCAAATTAATGACTTCCCAGGCTTCAGGATGCCTTTTTACACTCTATAAATGTGGAAATTTACATTGGAAACGTTTGGTTTAGCTGTTAATGAAGTTTCGTTTTTTTTAGTGCTGAAAATTCATTGTCTGCTGGCGCTGTACACTTTTTCTAAGTGTTGCAATATCTCATGAAGGAAATACTGGACAATCAAATTAATGACTTTCCAGGCTTCAGGATGCCTTTCTACACTATATAAAGGTGGAAATTTACATTGGAAACGTTTGGTTTAGCTGTTATAAAAGTTTGGTTTTTTAGTGCTGTAAATGCATTTTCAGCACGCGCTGTACACATTTGCTATGAGAGGCATTATCTCATAAGGGAAATATTGGACAATCAAATTAATGACTGTCCAGGCTTCAGGATGTCTTTTTACACTATATAAAGGTGGAAATTTACATTGGAAACGTTTGGTTTAGCTGTTATAAAAGTTTGGTTTTTTAGTGCTGTAAATGCATTTTCAGCTCGCGCTGTACACATTTGCTATGAGAGGCATTATCTCATAAGGGAAATATTGGACAATCAAATTAATGGCTGCCCAGGCTTCAGGATGTCTTTTTACTCTATATAAAGGTGGAAATTTACATTGGAAACGTTTAGTTTAGCTGTTAATGAAGTTTCGTTTTTTTAGTGCTGAAAATTCATTGTCTGCTGGCGCTGTACACTTTTTCTAAGTGTTGCAATATCTCATGAAGGAAATACTGGACAATCAAATCAATGACTTTCCAGGCTTCAGGATGCCTTTCTACACTATATAAAGGTGGAAATTTACATTGGAAACGTTTGGTTTAGCTGTTATAAAAGTTTGGTTTTTTAGTGCTGTAAATGCATTTTCAGCTCGCACTGTACACATTTGCTATGTGAGGCATTATCTCATAAGGGAAATACTGGACAATCAAATTAATGACTTCCCAGGCTTCAGGATGCCTTTTTACACTCTATAAATGTGGAAATTTACATTGGAAACGTTTGGTTTAGCTGTTAATGAAGTTTCGTTTTTTTAGTGCTGAAAATTCATTGTCTGCTGGCGCTGTACACTTTTTCTAAGTGTTGCAATATCTCATGAAGGAAATACTGGACAATCAAATTAATGACTTTCCAGGCTTCAGGATGCCTTTCTACACTATATAAAGGTGGAAATGTACATTGGAAACGTTTGGTTTAGCTGTTATAAAAGTTTGTTTTTTTAGTGCTGTAAATGCATTTTCAGCTCGCGCTGTACACATTTGCTATGAGAGGCATTATCTCATAAGGGAAATATTGGACAATCAAATTAATGACTGCCCAGGCTTCAGGATGTCTTTTTACACTATATAAAGGTGGAAATTTACATTGGAAACGTTTGGTTTAGCTGTTATAAAAGTTTGGTTTTTTTAGTGATGAAAATGCATTTTCAGCTCGCACTGTACACATTTGCTATGTGAGGCATTATCTCATAAGGGAAATACTGGACAATCAAATTAATGACTGCCCAGGCTTCAGGATGTCTTTTTACACTATATAAAGGAGGAAATTTACATTGGAAACGTTTGGTTTAGCTGTTATAAAAGTTTGGTTTTTTAGTGCTGAAAATGCATTTTCAGCTCGCACTGTACACATTTGCTATGTGAGGCATTATCTCATAAGGGAAATACTGGACAATCAAATTAATGACTTCCCAGGCTTCAGGATGCCTTTTTACACTCTATAAATGTGGAAATTTACATTGGAAACGTTTGGTTTAGCTGTTAATGAAGTTTCGTTTTTTTAGTGCTGAAAATTCATTGTCTGCTGGCGCTGTACACTTTTTCTAAGTGTTGCAATATCTCATGAAGGAAATACTGGACAATCAAATTAATGACTTTCCAGGCTTCAGGATGCCTTTCTACACTATATAAAGGTGGAAATTTACATTTGAAACGTTTGGTTTAGCTGTTATAAAAGTTTGGTTTTTTAGTGCTGTAAATGCATTTTCAGCTCGCACTGTACACATTTGCTATGAGAGGCATTATCTCAGAAGGGAAATATTGGACAATCAAATTAATGACTGCCCAGGCTTCAGGATGTCTTTTTACACTATATAAAGGTGGAAATTTACATTGGAAACGTTTGGTTTAGCTGTTATAAAAGTTTGGTTTTTTAGTGCTTAAAATGCATTTTCAGCTCGCACTGTACACATTTGCTATGTGAGGCATTATCTCATAAGGGAAATACTGGACAATCAAATTAATGACTTCCCAGGCTTCAGGATGCCTTTTTACACTATATAAAGGTGGAAATTTACATTGGAAACGTTTGGTTTAGCTGTTAATGAAGTTTCGTTTTTTTAGTGCTGAAAATTCATTGTCTGCTGGCGCTGTACACTTTTTCTAAGTGTTGCAATATCTCATGAAGGAAATACTGGACAATCAAATTAATGACTGCCCAGGCTTCAGGATGTCTTTTTACACTATATAAAGGTGGAAATTTACATTGGAAACGTTTGGTTTAGCTGTTATAAAAGTTTGGTTTTTTAGTGCTTAAAATGCATTTTCAGCTCGCACTGTACACATTTGCTATGTGAGGCATTATCTCATAAGGGAAATACTGGACAATCAAATTAATGACTTCCCAGGCTTCAGGATGCCTTTTTACACTCTATAAAGGTGGAAATTTACATTGGAAACGTTTGGTTTAGCTGTTAATGAAGTTTCGTTTTTTTAGTGCTGAAAATTCATTGTCTGCTGGCGCTGTACACTTTTTCTAAGTGTTGCAATATCTCATGAAGGAAATACTGGACAATCAAATTAATGACTGCCCAGGCTTCAGGATGTCTTTTTACACTATATAAAGGTGGAAATTTACATTGGAAACGTTTGGTTTAGCTGTTATAAAGGTTTGGTTTTTTAGTGCTTAAAATGCATTTTCAGCTCGCACTGTACACATTTGCTATGTGAGGCATTATCTCATAAGGGAAATACTGGACAATCAAATTAATGACTTCCCAGGCTTCAGGATGCCTTTTTACACTCTATAAAGGTGGAAATTTACATTGGAAACGTTTGGTTTAGCTGTTATAAAAGTTTGGTTTTTTAGTGCTGTAAATGCATTTTCAGCTCGCGCTGTACACATTTGCTATGAGAGGCATTATCTCATAAGGGAAATATTGGACAATCAAATTAATGACTGCCCAGGCTTCAGGATGTCTTTTTACACTATATAAGGGTGGAAATTTACATTGGAAACGTTTAGTTTAGCTGTTAATGAAGTTTCGTTTTTTTAGTGCTGAAAATTCATTGTCTGCTGGCGCTGTACACTTTTTCTAAGTGTTGCAATATCTCATGAAGGAAATACTGGACAATCAAATTAATGACTTTCCAGGCTTCAGGATGCCTTTCTACACTATATAAAGGTGGAAATGTACATTGGAAACGTTTGGTTTAGCTGTTATAAAAGTTTGGTTTTTTAGTGCTGTAAATGCATTTTCAGCTCGCGCTGTACACATTTGCTATGAGAGGCATTATCTCATAAGGGAAATATTGGACAATAAAATTAATGACTGCCCAGGCTTCAGGATGTCCTTTTACACTATATAAGGGTGGAAATTTACATTGGAAACGTTTAGTTTAGCTGTTAATGAAGTTTCGTTTTTTTTAGTGCTGAAAATTCATTGTCTGCTGGCGCTGTACACTTTTTCTAAGTGTTGCAATATCTCATGAAGGAAATACTGGACAATCAAATTAATGACTTTCCAGGCTTCAGGTATAAAGGTGGAAATGTACATTGGAAACGTTTGGTTTAGCTGTTATAAAAGTTTGGTTTTTTAGTGCTGTAAATGCATTTTCAGCTCGCGCTGTACACATTTGCTATGAGAGGCATTATCTCATAAGGGAAATATTGGACAATCAAATTAATGACTGCCCAGGCTTCAGGATGTCTTTTTACACTATATAAAGGTGGAAATATACATTGGAAACTTTTAGTTTAGCTGTTAATGAAGTTTCGTTTTTTTAGTGCTGAAAATTCATTGTCTGCTGGCGCTGTACACTTTTTCTAAGTGTTGCAATATCTCATGAAGGAAATACTGGACAATCAAATTAATGACTTTCCAGGCTTCAGGATGCCTTTCTACACTATATAAAGGTGGAAATGTACATTGGAAACGTTTGGTTTAGCTGTTATAAAAGTTTGTTTTTTTAGTGCTGTAAATGCATTTTCAGCTCGCGCTGTACACATTTGCTATGAGAGGCATTATCTCATAAGGGAAATAATGGACAATCAAATTAATGACTGCCCAGGCTTCAGGATGTCTTTTTACACTATATAAGGGTGGAAATTTACATTGGAAACGTTTAGTTTAGCTGTTAATGAAGTTTCGTTTTTTTAGTGCTGAAAATTCATTGTCTGCTGGCGCTGTACACTTTTTCTAAGTGTTGCAATATCTCATGAAGGAAATACTGGACAATCAAATTAATGACTTTCCAGGCTTCAGGATGCCTTTCTACACTATATAAAGGTGGAAATGTACATTGGAAACGTTTGGTTTAGCTGTTATAAAAGTTTGGTTTTTTAGTGCTGTAAATGCATTTTCAGCTCGCGCTGTACACATTTGCTATGAGAGGCATTATCTCATAAGGGAAATATTGGACAATCAAATTAATGACTGCCCAGGCTTCAGGATGTCTTTTTACACTATATAAAGGTGGAAATATACATTGGAAACTTTTAGTTTAGCTGTTAATGAAGTTTCGTTTTTTTAGTGCTGAAAATTCATTGTCTGCTGGCGCTGTACACTTTTTCTAAGTGTTGCAATATCTCATGAAGGAAATACTGGACAATCAAATTAATGACTTTCCAGGCTTCAGGATGCCTTTCTACACTATATAAAGGTGGAAATGTACATTGGAAACGTTTGGTTTAGCTGTTATAAAAGTTTGGTTTTTTAGTGCTGTAAATGCATTTTCAGCTCGCGCTGTACACATTTGCTATGAGAGGCATTATCTCATAAGGGAAATATTGGACAATCAAATTAATGACTGCCCAGGCTTCAGGATGTCTTTTTACACTATATAAGGGTGGAAATTTACATTGGAAACGTTTAGTTTAGCTGTTAATGAAGTTTCGTTTTTTTAGTGCTGAAAATTCATTGTCTGCTGGCGCTGTACACATTTGCTATGTGAGGCATTATCTCATAAGGGAAATACTGGACAATCAAATTAATGACTGCCCAGGCTTCAGGGTGTCTTTTTACACTATATAAAGGTGGAAATTTACATTGGAAACGTTTGGTTTAGCTGTGATAAAAGTTTGGTTTTTTTAGTGCTGAAAATGCATTTTCAGCTCGCACTGTCCACATTTGTTATGTGAGGCATTATCTCATAAGGGAAATACTGGACAATCAAATTAATGACTGCCCAGGCTTCAGGATGTCTTTTTACACTATATAAAGGTGGAAATTTACATTGGAAACGTTTGGTTTAGCTGTTATAAAAGTTTGGTTTTTTAGTGCTGAAAATGCATTTTCAGCTCGCACTGTACACATTTGCTATGTGAGGCATTATCTCATAAGGGAAATACTGGACAATCAAATTAATGACTTCCCAGGCTTGAGGATGCCTTTTTACACTCTATAAATGTGGAAATTTACATTGGAAACGTTTGGTTTAGCTGTTAATGAAGTTTCGTTTTTTTAGTGCTGAAAATTCATTGTCTGCTGGCGCTGTACACTTTTTCTAAGTGTTGCAAAATCTCATGAAGGAAATACTGGACAATCAAATTAATGACTTTCCAGGCTTCAGGATGCCTTTCTACACTATATAAAGGTGGAAATTTACATTTGAAACGTTTGGTTTAGCTGTTATAAAAGTTTGGTTTTTTAGTGCTGTAAATGCATTTTCAGCTCGCGCTGTACACATTTGCTATGAGAGGCATTATCTCATAAGGGAAATATTGGACAATCAAATTAATGACTGCCCAGGCTTCAGGATGTCTTTTTACACTATATAAAGGTGGAAATATACATTGGAAACGTTTAGTTTAGCTGTTAATGAAGTTTCGTTTTTTTAGTGCTGAAAATTCATTGTCTGCTGGCGCTGTACACTTTTTCTAAGTGTTGCAATATCTCATGAAGGAAATACTGGACAATCAAATTAATGACTTTCCAGGCTTCAGGATGCCTTTCTACACTATATAAAGGTGGAAATTTACATTGGAAACGTTTGGTTTAGCTGTTATAAAAGTTTGTTTTTTTAGTGCTGTAAATGCATTTTCAGCTCGCGCTGTACACATTTGCTATGAGAGGCATTATCTCATAAGGGAAATATTGGACAATCAAATTAATGACTGCCCAGGCTTCAGGATGTCTTTTTACACTATATAAAGGTGGAAATTTACATTGGAAACGTTTGGTTTAGCTGTTATAAAAGTTTGGTTTTTTAGTGCTGTAAATGCATTTTCAGCTCGCGCTGTACACATTTGCTATGTGAGGCATTATCTCATAAGGGAAATACTGGACAATCAAATTAATGACTGCCCAGGCTTCAGGATGTCTTTTTACACTATATAAAGGTGGAAATTTACATTGGAAACGTTTGGTTTAGCTGTTATAAAAGTTTGGTTTTTTAGTGCTGTAAATGCATTTTCAGCTCGCGCTGTACACATTTGCTATGAGAGGCATTATCTCAAAAGGGAAATATTGGACAATCAAATTAATGACTGCCCAGGCTTCAGGATGTCTTTTTACACTATATAAAGGTGGAAATTTACATTGGAAACGTTTGGTTTAGCTGTTATAAAAGTTTGGTTTTTTAGTGCTGAAAATGCATTTTCAGCTCGCACTGTACACATTTGCTATGTGAGGCATTATCTCATAAGGGAAATACTGGACAATCAAATTAATGACTTCCCAGGCTTCAGGATGCCTTTTTACACTCTATAAATGTGGAAATTTACATTGGAAACGTTTGGTTTAGCTGTAATGAAGTTTCGTTTTTTTAGTGCTGAAAATTCATTGTCTGCTGGCGCTGTACACTTTTTCTAAGTGTTGCAATATCTCATGAAGGAAATACTGGACAATCAAATTAATGACTTTCCAGGCTTCAGGATGCCTTTCTACACTATATAAAGGTGGAAATTTACATTTGAAACGTTTGGTTTAGCTGTTATAAAAGTTTGGTTTTTTAGTGCTGTAAATGCATTTTCAGCTCGCGCTGTACACATTTGCTATGAGAGGCATTATCTCATAAGGGAAATATTGGACAATCAAATTAATGACTGCCCAGGCTTCAGGATGTCTTTTTACACTATATAAAGGTGGAAATTTACATTGGAAACGTTTGGTTTAGCTGTTATAAAAGTTTGGTTTTTTAGTGCTTAAAATGCATTTTCAGCTCGCACTGTACACATTTTCTATGTGAGGCATTATCTCATAAGGGAAATACTGGACAATCAAATAAATGACTTCCCAGGCTTCAGGATGCCTTTTTACACTCTATAAAGGTGGAAATTTACATTGGAAACGTTTGGTTTAGCTGTTATAAAAGTATTTTTTTTTCGTGCTGTAAATGCATTTTCAGCTCGCGCTGTACACATTTGCAATGAGAGGCATTATCTCATAAGGGAAATACTGGACAATCAAATTAATGACTGCCCAGGCTTCAGGATGTCTTTTTACACTATATAAAGGTGGAAATTTACATTGGAAACGTTTAGTTTAGCTGTTAATGAAGTTTCGTTTTTTTTAGTGCTGAAAATTCATTGTCTGCTGGCGCTGTACACTTTTTCTAAGTGTTGCAATATCTCATGAAGGAAATACTGGACAATCAAATTAATGACTGCCCAGGCTTCAGGATGTCTTTTTACACAATATAAAGGTGGAAATTTACATTGGAAACGTTTGGTTTAGCTGTTATAAAAGTTTGGTTTTTTAGTGCTGTAAATGCATTTTCAGCTCGCGCTGTACACATTTGCTATGTGAGGCATTATCTCATAAGGGAAATACTGGACAATCAAATTAATGACTGCCCAGGCTTCAGGATGTCTTTTTACACTATATAAAGGTGGAAATTTACATTGGAAACGTTTGGTTTAGCTGTTATAAAAGTTTGTTTTTTTAGTGCTGAAAATGCATTTTCAACTCACACTGTACACATTTGCTATGTGAGGCATTATCTCATAAGGGAAATACTGGACAATCAAATTAATGACTTCCCAGGCTTCAGGATGCCTTTTTACACTCTATAAATGTGGAAATTTACATTGGAAACGTTTGGTTTAGCTGTTAATGAAGTTTCGTTTTTTTAGTGCTGAAAATTCATTGTCTGCTGGCGCTGTACACTTTTTCTAAGTGTTGCAATATCTCATGAAGGAAATACTGGACAATCAAATCAATGACTTTCCAGGCTTCAGGATGCCTTTCTACACTATATAAAGGTGGAAATTTACATTGGAAACGTTTGGTTTAGCTGTTATAAAAGTTTGGTTTTTTAGTGCTGTAAATGCATTTTCAGCTCGCACTGTACACATTTGCTATGTGAGGCATTATCTCATAAGGGAAATACTGGACAATCAAATTAATGACTTCCCAGGCTTCAGGATGCCTTTTTACACTCTATAAATGTGGAAATTTACATTGGAAACGTTTGGTTTAGCTGTTAATGAAGTTTCGTTTTTTTAGTGCTGAAAATTCATTGTCTGCTGGCGCTGTACACTTTTTCTAAGTGTTGCAATATCTCATGAAGGAAATACTGGACAATCAAATTAATGACTTTCCAGGCTTCAGGATGCCTTTCTACACTATATAAAGGTGGAAATGTACATTGGAAACGTTTGGTTTAGCTGTTATAAAAGTTAGTTTTTTTAGTGCTGTAAATGCATTTTCAGCTCGCGCTGTACACATTTGCTATGAGAGGCATTATCTCATAAGGGAAATATTGGACAATCAAATTAATGACTGCCCAGGCTTCAGGATGTCTTTTTACACTATATAAAGGTGGAAATTTACATTGGAAACGTTTGGTTTAGCTGTTATAAAAGTTTGGTTTTTTAGTGCTGTAATAAATGCATTTTCAGCTCGCGCTGTACACATTTGCTATGAGAGGCATTATCTCATAAGGGAAATATTGGACAATCAAATTAATGACTGCCCAGGCTTCAGGATGTCTTTTTACACTATATAAAGGTGGAAATTTACATTGGAAACGTTTGGTTTAGTTGTTATAAAAGTTTGGTTTTTTATTGCTGTAAATGCATTTTCAGCTCGCGCTGTACACATTTGCTATGAGAGGCATTATCTCATAAGGGAAATATTGGACAATCAAATTAATGGCTGCCTAGGCTTCAGGATGTCTTTTTACACAATATAAAGGTGGAAATTTACATTGGAAACTTTTAGTTTAGCTGTTAATGAAGGTTCGTTTTTTTAGTGCTGAAAATTCATTGTCTGCTGGCGCTGTACACTTTTTCTAAGTGTTGCAATATCTCATGAAGGAAATACTGGACAATCAAATTAATGACTTTCCAGGCTTCAGGATGCCTTTCTACACTATATAAAGGTGGAAATGTACATTGGAAACGTTTGGTTTAGCTGTTATAAAAGTTTGGTTTTTTAGTGCTGTAAATGCATTTTCAGCTCGCGCTGTACACATTTGCTATGTGAGGCATTATCTCATAAGGGAAATACTGGACAATCAAATTAATGACTGCCCAGGCTTCAGGATGTCTTTTTACACTATATAAAGGTGGAAATTTACATTGGAAACGTTTGGTTTAGCTGTTATAAAAGTTTGTTTTTTTAGTGCTGAAAATGCATTTTCAACTCACACTGTACACATTTGCTATGTGAGGCATTATCTCATAAGGGAAATACTGGACAATCAAATTAATGACTTCCCAGGCTTCAGGATGCCTTTTTACACTCTATAAATGTGGAAATTTACATTGGAAACGTTTGGTTTAGCTGTTAATGAAGTTTCGTTTTTTTTAGTGCTGAAAATTCATTGTCTGCTGGCGCTGTACACTTTTTCTAAGTGTTGCAATATCTCATGAAGGAAATACTGGACAATCAAATTAATGACTTTCCAGGCTTCAGGATGCCTTTCTACACTATATAAAGGTGGAAATTTACATTGGAAACGTTTGGTTTAGCTGTTATAAAAGTTTGGTTTTTTAGTGCTGTAAATGCATTTTCAGCACGCGCTGTACACATTTGCTATGAGAGGCATTATCTCATAAGGGAAATATTGGACAATCAAATTAATGACTGTCCAGGCTTCAGGATGTCTTTTTACACTATATAAAGGTGGAAATTTACATTGGAAACGTTTGGTTTAGCTATTATAAAAGTTTGGTTTTTTAGTGCTGTAAATGCATTTTCAGCTCGCGCTGTACACATTTGCTATGAGAGGCATTATCTCATAAGGGAAATATTGGACAATCAAATTAATGGCTGCCCAGGCTTCAGGATGTCTTTTTACTCTATATAAAGGTGGAAATTTACATTGGAAACGTTTAGTTTAGCTGTTAATGAAGTTTCGTTTTTTTAGTGCTGAAAATTCATTGTCTGCTGGCGCTGTACACTTTTTCTAAGTGTTGCAATATCTCATGAAGGAAATACTGGACAATCAAATCAATGACTTTCCAGGCTTCAGGATGCCTTTCTACACTATATAAAGGTGGAAATTTACATTGGAAACGTTTGGTTTAGCTGTTATAAAAGTTTGGTTTTTTAGTGCTGTAAATGCATTTTCAGCTCGCACTGTACACATTTGCTATGTGAGGCATTATCTCATAAGGGAAATACTGGACAATCAAATTAATGACTTCCCAGGCTTCAGGATGCCTTTTTACACTCTATAAATGTGGAAATTTACATTGGAAACGTTTGGTTTAGCTGTTAATGAAGTTTCGTTTTTTTAGTGCTGAAAATTCATTGTCTGCTGGCGCTGTACACTTTTTCTAAGTGTTGCAATATCTCATGAAGGAAATACTGGACAATCAAATTAATGACTTTCCAGGCTTCAGGATGCCTTTCTACACTATATAAAGGTGGAAATGTACATTGGAAACGTTTGGTTTAGCTGTTATAAAAGTTAGTTTTTTTAGTGCTGTAAATGCATTTTCAGCTCGCGCTGTACACATTTGCTATGAGAGGCATTATCTCATAAGGGAAATATTGGACAATCAAATTAATGACTGCCCAGGCTTCAGGATGTCTTTTTACACTATATAAAGGTGGAAATTTACATTGGAAACGTTTGGTTTAGCTGTTATAAAAGTTTGGTTTTTTAGTGCTGTAATAAATGCATTTTCAGCTCGCGCTGTACACATTTGCTATGAGAGGCATTATCTCATAAGGGAAATATTGGACAATCAAATTAATGACTGCCCAGGCTTCAGGATGTCTTTTTACACTATATAAAGGTGGAAATTTACATTGGAAACGTTTGGTTTAGTTGTTATAAAAGTTTGGTTTTTTATTGCTGTAAATGCATTTTCAGCTCGCGCTGTACACATTTGCTATGAGAGGCATTATCTCATAAGGGAAATATTGGACAATCAAATTAATGGCTGCCTAGGCTTCAGGATGTCTTTTTACACAATATAAAGGTGGAAATTTACATTGGAAACTTTTAGTTTAGCTGTTAATGAAGGTTCGTTTTTTTAGTGCTGAAAATTCATTGTCTGCTGGCGCTGTACACTTTTTCTAAGTGTTGCAATATCTCATGAAGGAAATACTGGACAATCAAATTAATGACTTTCCAGGCTTCAGGATGCCTTTCTACACTATATAAAGGTGGAAATGTACATTGGAAACGTTTGGTTTAGCTGTTATAAAAGTTTGGTTTTTTAGTGCTGTAAATGCATTTTCAGCTCGCGCTGTACACATTTGCTATGTGAGGCATTATCTCATAAGGGAAATACTGGACAATCAAATTAATGACTGCCCAGGCTTCAGGATGTCTTTTTACACTATATAAAGGTGGAAATTTACATTGGAAACGTTTGGTTTAGCTGTTATAAAAGTTTGTTTTTTTAGTGCTGAAAATGCATTTTCAACTCACACTGTACACATTTGCTATGTGAGGCATTATCTCATAAGGGAAATACTGGACAATCAAATTAATGACTTCCCAGGCTTCAGGATGCCTTTTTACACTCTATAAATGTGGAAATTTACATTGGAAACGTTTGGTTTAGCTGTTAATGAAGTTTCGTTTTTTTTAGTGCTGAAAATTCATTGTCTGCTGGCGCTGTACACTTTTTCTAAGTGTTGCAATATCTCATGAAGGAAATACTGGACAATCAAATTAATGACTTTCCAGGCTTCAGGATGCCTTTCTACACTATATAAAGGTGGAAATTTACATTGGAAACGTTTGGTTTAGCTGTTATAAAAGTTTGGTTTTTTAGTGCTGTAAATGCATTTTCAGCACGCGCTGTACACATTTGCTATGAGAGGCATTATCTCATAAGGGAAATATTGGACAATCAAATTAATGACTGTCCAGGCTTCAGGATGTCTTTTTACACTATATAAAGGTGGAAATTTACATTGGAAACGTTTGGTTTAGCTGTTATAAAAGTTTGGTTTTTTAGTGCTGTAAATGCATTTTCAGCTCGCGCTGTACACATTTGCTATGAGAGGCATTATCTCATAAGGGAAATATTGGACAATCAAATTAATGGCTGCCCAGGCTTCAGGATGTCTTTTTACTCTATATAAAGGTGGAAATTTACATTGGAAACGTTTAGTTTAGCTGTTAATGAAGTTTCGTTTTTTTAGTGCTGAAAATTCATTGTCTGCTGGCGCTGTACACTTTTTCTAAGTGTTGCAATATCTCATGAAGGAAATACTGGACAATCAAATCAATGACTTTCCAGGCTTCAGGATGCCTTTCTACACTATATAAAGGTGGAAATTTACATTGGAAACGTTTGGTTTAGCTGTTATAAAAGTTTGGTTTTTTAGTGCTGTAAATGCATTTTCAGCTCGCACTGTACACATTTGCTATGTGAGGCATTATCTCATAAGGGAAATACTGGACAATCAAATTAATGACTTCCCAGGCTTCAGGATGCCTTTTTACACTCTATAAATGTGGAAATTTACATTGGAAACGTTTGGTTTAGCTGTTAATGAAGTTTCGTTTTTTTAGTGCTGAAAATTCATTGTCTGCTGGCGCTGTACACTTTTTCTAAGTGTTGCAATATCTCATGAAGGAAATACTGGACAATCAAATTAATGACTTTCCAGGCTTCAGGATGCCTTTCTACACTATATAAAGGTGGAAATGTACATTGGAAACGTTTGGTTTAGCTGTTATAAAAGTTAGTTTTTTTAGTGCTGTAAATGCATTTTCAGCTCGCGCTGTACACATTTGCTATGAGAGGCATTATCTCATAAGGGAAATATTGGACAATCAAATTAATGACTGCCCAGGCTTCAGGATGTCTTTTTACACTATATAAAGGTGGAAATTTACATTGGAAACGTTTGGTTTAGCTGTTATAAAAGTTTGGTTTTTTTAGTGATGAAAATGCATTTTCAGCTCGCACTGTACACATTTGCTATGTGAGGCATTATCTCATAAGGGAAATACTGGACAATCAAATTAATGACTGCCCAGGCTTCAGGATGTCTTTTTACACTATATAAAGGAGGAAATTTACATTGGAAACGTTTGGTTTAGCTGTTATAAAAGTTTGGTTTTTTAGTGCTGAAAATGCATTTTCAGCTCGCACTGTACACATTTGCTATGTGAGGCATTATCTCATAAGGGAAATACTGGACAATCAAATTAATGACTTCCCAGGCTTCAGGATGCCTTTTTACACTCTATAAAGGTGGAAATTTACATTGGAAACGTTTAGTTTAGCTGTTAATGAAGTTTCGTTTTTTTTAGTGCTGAAAATTCATTGTCTGCTGGCGCTGTACACTTTTTCTAAGTGTTGCAATATCTCATGAAGGAAATACTGGACAATCAAATTAATGACTTTCCAGGCTTCAGGATGCCTTTCTACACTATATAAAGGTGGAAATTTACATTGGAAACGTTTGGTTTAGCTGTTATAAAAGTTTGGTTTTTTAGTGCTGTAATAAATGCATTTTCAGCTCGCGCTGTACACATTTGCTATGAGAGGCATTATCTCATAAGGGAAATATTGGACAATCAAATTAATGACTGCCCAGGCTTCAGGATGTCTTTTTACACTATATAAAGGTGGAAATTTACATTGGAAACGTTTGGTTTAGTTGTTATAAAAGTTTGGTTTTTTATTGCTGTAAATGCATTTTCAGCTCGCGCTGTACACATTTGCTATGAGAGGCATTATCTCATAAGGGAAATATTGGACAATCAAATTAATGGCTGCCTAGGCTTCAGGATGTCTTTTTACACAATATAAAGGTGGAAATTTACATTGGAAACTTTTAGTTTAGCTGTTAATGAAGGTTCGTTTTTTTAGTGCTGAAAATTCATTGTCTGCTGGCGCTGTACACTTTTTCTAAGTGTTGCAATATCTCATGAAGGAAATACTGGACAATCAAATTAATGACTTTCCAGGCTTCAGGATGCCTTTCTACACTATATAAAGGTGGAAATGTACATTGGAAACGTTTGGTTTAGCTGTTATAAAAGTTTGGTTTTTTAGTGCTGTAAATGCATTTTCAGCTCGCGCTGTACACATTTGCTATGAGAGGCATTATCTCATAAGGGAAATATTGGACAATCAAATTAATGACTGCCCAGGCTTCAGGATGTCTTTTTACACTATATAAGGGTGGAAATTTACATTGGAAACGTTTAGTTTAGCTGTTAATGAAGTTTCGTTTTTTAGTGCTGAAAATTCATTGTCTGCTGGCGCTGTACACTTTTTCTAAGTGTTGCAATATCTCATGAAGGAAATACTGGACAATCAAATTTATGACTTTCCAGGCTTCAGGATGCCTTTCTACACTATATAAAGGTGGAAATTTACATTGGAAACGTTTGGTTTAGCTGTTATAAAAGTTTGTTTTTTTAGTGCTGTAAATACATTTTCAGCTCGCGCTGTACACATTTGCTATGAGAGGCATTATCTCATAAGGGAAATATTGGACAATCAAATTAATGACTGCCCAGGCTTCAGGATGTCTTTTTACACTATATAAAGGTGGAAATTTATATTGGAAACGTTTGGTTTAGCTGTTATAAAAGTTTGGTTTTTTAGTGCTTAAAATGCATTTTCAGCTCGCACTGTACACATTTGCTATGTGAGGCATTATCTCATAAGGGAAATACTGGACAATCAAATTAATGACTTCCCAGGCTTCAGGATGCCTTTTTACACTCTATAAAGGTGGAAATTTACATTGGAAACGTTTGGTTTAGCTGTTATAAAAGTTTGTTTTTTTCGTGCTGTAAAGGCATTTTCAGCTCGCGCTGTACACATTTGCAATGAGAGGCATTATCTCATAAGGGAAATATTGGACAATCAAATTAATGACTGCCCAGGCTTCAGGATGTCTTTTTACACTATATAAAGGTGGAAATTTACATTGGAAACGTTTAGTTTAGCTGTTAATGAAGTTTCGTTTTTTAGTGCTGAAAATTCATTGTCTGCTGGCGCTGTACACTTTTTCTAAGTGTTGCAATATCTCATGAAGGAAATACTGGACAATCAAATTAATGACTTTCCAGGCTTCAGGATGACTTTCTACACTATATAAAGGTGGAAATGTACATTGGAAACGTTTGGTTTAGCTGTTATAAAAGTTTGGTTTTTTAGTGCTGTAAATGCATTTTCAGCTCGCGCTGTACACATTTGCTATGAGAGGCATTATCTCATAAGGGAAATACTGGACAATCAAATTAATGACTTCCCAGGCTTCAGGATGCCTTTTTACACTCTATAAATGTGGAAATTTACATTGGAAACGTTTGGTTTAGCTGTTAATGAAGTTTCGTTTTTTTAGTGCTGAAAATTCATTGTCTGCTGGCGCTGTACACTCTTTCTAAGTGTTGCAATATATCATGAAGGAAATACTGGACAATCAAATTAATGACTGCCCAGGCTTCAGGATGTCTTTTTACACTATATAAAGGTGGAAATTTACATTTGAAACGTTTGGTTTAGCTGTTATAAAAGTTTGTTTTTTTAGTGCTGTAAATGCATTTTCAGCTCGCGCTGTACACATTTGCTATGAGAGGATTTATCTCATAAGGGAAATATTGGACAATCAAATTAATGACTGCCCAGGCTTCAGGATGTCTTTTTACACTATATAAAGGTGGAAATTTACATTGGAAACGTTTGGTTTAGCTGTTATAAAAGTTTGGTTTTTTAGTGCTTAAAATGCATTTTCAGCTCGCACTGTACACATTTGCTATGTGAGGCATTATCTCATAAGGGAAATACTGGACAATCAAATTAATGACTTCCCAGGCTTCAGGATGCCTTTTTACACTCTATAAAGGTGGAAATTTACATTGGAAACGTTTGGTTTAGCTGTTATAAAAGTTTGTTTTTTTCGTGCTGTAAATGCATTTTCAGCTAGCGCTGTACACATTTGTAATGAGAGGCATTATCTCATAAGGGAAATATTGGACAATCAAATTAATGACTGCCCAGGCTTCAGGATGTCTTTTTACACTATATAAAGGTGGAAATTTACATTGGAAACGTTTAGTTTAGCTGTTAATGAAGTTTCGTTTTTTTTAGTGCTGAAAATTCATTGTCTGCTGGCGCTGTACACTTTTTCTAAGTGTTGCAATATCTCATGAAGGAAATACTGGACAATCAAATTAATGACTTTCCAGGCTTCAGGATGCCTTTCTACACTATATAAAGGTGGAAATTTACATTGGAAACGTTTGGTTTAGCTGTTATAAAAGTTTGGTTTTTTAGTGCTGTAATAAATGCATTTTCAGCTCGCGCTGTACACATTTGCTATGAGAGGCATTATCTCATAAGGGAAATATTGGACAATCAAATTAATGACTGCCCAGGCTTCAGGATGTCTTTTTACACTATATAAAGGTGGAAATTTACATTGGAAACGTTTGGTTTAGTTGTTATAAAAGTTTGGTTTTTTATTGCTGTAAATGCATTTTCAGCTCGCGCTGTACACATTTGCTATGAGAGGCATTATCTCATAAGGGAAATATTGGACAATCAAATTAATGGCTGCCTAGGCTTCAGGATGTCTTTTTACACAATATAAAGGTGGAAATTTACATTGGAAACTTTTAGTTTAGCTGTTAATGAAGGTTCGTTTTTTTAGTGCTGAAAATTCATTGTCTGCTGGCGCTGTACACTTTTTCTAAGTGTTGCAATATCTCATGAAGGAAATACTGGACAATCAAATTAATGACTTTCCAGGCTTCAGGATGCCTTTCTACACTATATAAAGGTGGAAATGTACATTGGAAACGTTTGGTTTAGCTGTTATAAAAGTTTGGTTTTTTAGTGCTGTAAATGCATTTTCAGCTCGCGCTGTACACATTTGCTATGAGAGGCATTATCTCATAAGGGAAATATTGGACAATCAAATTAATGACTGCCCAGGCTTCAGGATGTCTTTTTACACTATATAAGGGTGGAAATTTACATTGGAAACGTTTAGTTTAGCTGTTAATGAAGTTTCGTTTTTTAGTGCTGAAAATTCATTGTCTGCTGGCGCTGTACACTTTTTCTAAGTGTTGCAATATCTCATGAAGGAAATACTGGACAATCAAATTTATGACTTTCCAGGCTTCAGGATGCCTTTCTACACTATATAAAGGTGGAAATTTACATTGGAAACGTTTGGTTTAGCTGTTATAAAAGTTTGTTTTTTTAGTGCTGTAAATACATTTTCAGCTCGCGCTGTACACATTTGCTATGAGAGGCATTATCTCATAAGGGAAATATTGGACAATCAAATTAATGACTGCCCAGGCTTCAGGATGTCTTTTTACACTATATAAAGGTGGAAATTTATATTGGAAACGTTTGGTTTAGCTGTTATAAAAGTTTGGTTTTTTAGTGCTTAAAATGCATTTTCAGCTCGCACTGTACACATTTGCTATGTGAGGCATTATCTCATAAGGGAAATACTGGACAATCAAATTAATGACTTCCCAGGCTTCAGGATGCCTTTTTACACTCTATAAAGGTGGAAATTTACATTGGAAACGTTTGGTTTAGCTGTTATAAAAGTTTGTTTTTTTCGTGCTGTAAAGGCATTTTCAGCTCGCGCTGTACACATTTGCAATGAGAGGCATTATCTCATAAGGGAAATATTGGACAATCAAATTAATGACTGCCCAGGCTTCAGGATGTCTTTTTACACTATATAAAGGTGGAAATTTACATTGGAAACGTTTAGTTTAGCTGTTAATGAAGTTTCGTTTTTTAGTGCTGAAAATTCATTGTCTGCTGGCGCTGTACACTTTTTCTAAGTGTTGCAATATCTCATGAAGGAAATACTGGACAATCAAATTTATGACTTTCCAGGCTTCAGGATGCCTTTCTACACTATATAAAGGTGGAAATTTACATTGGAAACGTTTGGTTTAGCTGTTATAAAAGTTTGTTTTTTTAGTGCTGTAAATACATTTTCAGCTCGCGCTGTACACATTTGCTATGAGAGGCATTATCTCATAAGGGAAATATTGGACAATCAAATTAATGACTGCCCAGGCTTCAGGATGTCTTTTTACACTATATAAAGGTGGAAATTTATATTGGAAACGTTTGGTTTAGCTGTTATAAAAGTTTGGTTTTTTAGTGCTTAAAATGCATTTTCAGCTCGCACTGTACACATTTGCTATGTGAGGCATTATCTCATAAGGGAAATACTGGACAATCAAATTAATGACTTCCCAGGCTTCAGGATGCCTTTTTACACTCTATAAAGGTGGAAATTTACATTGGAAACGTTTGGTTTAGCTGTTATAAAAGTTTGTTTTTTTCGTGCTGTAAAGGCATTTTCAGCTCGCGCTGTACACATTTGCAATGAGAGGCATTATCTCATAAGGGAAATATTGGACAATCAAATTAATGACTGCCCAGGCTTCAGGATGTCTTTTTACACTATATAAAGGTGGAAATTTACATTGGAAACGTTTAGTTTAGCTGTTAATGAAGTTTCGTTTTTTTTAGTGCTGAAAATTCATTGTCTGCTGGCGCTGTACACTTTTTCTAAGTGTTGCAATATCTCATGAAGGAAATACTGGACAATCAAATTAATGACTTTCCAGGCTTCAGGATGCCTTTCTACACTATATAAAGGTGGAAATTTACATTGGAAACGTTTGGTTTTGCTGTTATAAAAGTTTGGTTTTTTAGTGCTGTAAAAGCATTTTCAGCTCGCGCTGTACACATTTGCTATGAGAGGCATTATCTCATAAGGGAAATATTGGACAATCAAATTAATGACTGCCCAGGCTTCAGGATGTCTTTTTACACAATATAAAGGTGGAAATTTACATTGGAAACGTTTGGTTTAGCTGTTATAAAAGTTTGGTTTTTTAGTGCTGTAAATGCATTTTCAGCTCGCGCTGTACACATTTGCTATGTGAGGCATTATCTCATAAGGGAAATACTGGACAATCAAATTAATGACTGCCCAGGCTTCAGGATGTCTTTTTACACTATATAAAGGTGGAAATTTACATTGGAAACGTTTGGTTTAGCTGTTATAAAAGTTAGTTTTTTTAGTGCTGAAAATGCATTTTCAACTCACACTGTACACATTTGCTATGTGAGGCATTATCTCATAAGGGAAATACTGGACAATCAAATTAATGACTTCCCAGGCTTCAGGATGCCTTTTTACACTCTATAAATGTGGAAATTTACATTGGAAACGTTTGGTTTAGCTGTTAATGAAGTTTCGTTTTTTTTAGTGCTGAAAATTCATTGTCTGCTGGCGCTGTACACTTTTTCTAAGTGTTGCAATATCTCATGAAGGAAATACTGGACAATCAAATTAATGACTTTCCAGGCTTCAGGATGCCTTTCTACACTATATAAAGGTGGAAATTTACATTGGAAACGTTTGGTTTAGCTGTTATAAAAGTTTGGTTTTTTAGTGCTGTAAATGCATTTTCAGCACGCGCTGTACACATTTGCTATGAGAGGCATTATCTCATAAGGGAAATATTGGACAATCAAATTAATGACTGTCCAGGCTTCAGGATGTCTTTTTACACTATATAAAGGTGGAAATTTACATTGGAAACGTTTGGTTTAGCTGTTATAAAAGTTTGGTTTTTTAGTGCTGTAAATGCATTTTCAGCTCGCGCTGTACACATTTGCTATGAGAGGCATTATCTCATAAGGGAAATATTGGACAATCAAATTAATGGCTGCCCAGGCTTCAGGATGTCTTTTTACTCTATATAAAGGTGGAAATTTACATTGGAAACGTTTAGTTTAGCTGTTAATGAAGTTTCGTTTTTTTAGTGCTGAAAATTCATTGTCTGCTGGCGCTGTACACTTTTTCTAAGTGTTGCAATATCTCATGAAGGAAATACTGGACAATCAAATCAATGACTTTCCAGGCTTCAGGATGCCTTTCTACACTATATAAAGGTGGAAATTTACATTGGAAACGTTTGGTTTAGCTGTTATAAAAGTTTGGTTTTTTAGTGCTGTAAATGCATTTTCAGCTCGCACTGTACACATTTGCTATGTGAGGCATTATCTCATAAGGGAAATACTGGACAATCAAATTAATGACTTCCCAGGCTTCAGGATGCCTTTTTACACTCTATAAATGTGGAAATTTACATTGGAAACGTTTGGTTTAGCTGTTAATGAAGTTTCGTTTTTTTAGTGCTGAAAATTCATTGTCTGCTGGCGCTGTACACTTTTTCTAAGTGTTGCAATATCTCATGAAGGAAATACTGGACAATCAAATTAATGACTTTCCAGGCTTCAGGATGCCTTTCTACACTATATAAAGGTGGAAATGTACATTGGAAACGTTTGGTTTAGCTGTTATAAAAGTTAGTTTTTTTAGTGCTGTAAATGCATTTTCAGCTCGCGCTGTACACATTTGCTATGAGAGGCATTATCTCATAAGGGAAATATTGGACAATCAAATTAATGACTGCCCAGGCTTCAGGATGTCTTTTTACACTATATAAAGGTGGAAATTTACATTGGAAACGTTTGGTTTAGCTGTTATAAAAGTTTGGTTTTTTTAGTGATGAAAATGCATTTTCAGCTCGCACTGTACACATTTGCTATGTGAGGCATTATCTCATAAGGGAAATACTGGACAATCAAATTAATGACTGCCCAGGCTTCAGGATGTCTTTTTACACTATATAAAGGAGGAAATTTACATTGGAAACGTTTGGTTTAGCTGTTATAAAAGTTTGGTTTTTTAGTGCTGAAAATGCATTTTCAGCTCGCACTGTACACATTTGCTATGTGAGGCATTATCTCATAAGGGAAATACTGGACAATCAAATTAATGACTTCCCAGGCTTCAGGATGCCTTTTTACACTCTATAAATGTGGAAATTTACATTGGAAACGTTTGGTTTAGCTGTTAATGAAGTTTCGTTTTTTTAGTGCTGAAAATTCATTGTCTGCTGGCGCTGTACACTTTTTCTAAGTGTTGCAATATCTCATGAAGGAAATACTGGACAATCAAATTAATGACTTTCCAGGCTTCAGGATGCCTTTCTACACTATATAAAGGTGGAAATTTACATTTGAAACGTTTGGTTTAGCTGTTATAAAAGTTTGGTTTTTTAGTGCTGTAAATGCATTTTCAGCTCGCACTGTACACATTTGCTATGAGAGGCATTATCTCAGAAGGGAAATATTGGACAATCAAATTAATGACTGCCCAGGCTTCAGGATGTCTTTTTACACTATATAAAGGTGGAAATTTACATTGGAAACGTTTGGTTTAGCTGTTATAAAAGTTTGGTTTTTTAGTGCTTAAAATGCATTTTCAGCTCGCACTGTACACATTTGCTATGTGAGGCATTATCTCATAAGGGAAATACTGGACAATCAAATTAATGACTTCCCAGGCTTCAGGATGCCTTTTTACACTATATAAAGGTGGAAATTTACATTGGAAACGTTTGGTTTAGCTGTTAATGAAGTTTCGTTTTTTTAGTGCTGAAAATTCATTGTCTGCTGGCGCTGTACACTTTTTCTAAGTGTTGCAATATCTCATGAAGGAAATACTGGACAATCAAATTAATGACTGCCCAGGCTTCAGGATGTCTTTTTACACTATATAAAGGTGGAAATTTACATTGGAAACGTTTGGTTTAGCTGTTATAAAAGTTTGGTTTTTTAGTGCTTAAAATGCATTTTCAGCTCGCACTGTACACATTTGCTATGTGAGGCATTATCTCATAAGGGAAATACTGGACAATCAAATTAATGACTTCCCAGGCTTCAGGATGCCTTTTTACACTCTATAAAGGTGGAAATTTACATTGGAAACGTTTGGTTTAGCTGTTAATGAAGTTTCGTTTTTTTAGTGCTGAAAATTCATTGTCTGCTGGCGCTGTACACTTTTTCTAAGTGTTGCAATATCTCATGAAGGAAATACTGGACAATCAAATTAATGACTGCCCAGGCTTCAGGATGTCTTTTTACACTATATAAAGGTGGAAATTTACATTGGAAACGTTTGGTTTAGCTGTTATAAAGGTTTGGTTTTTTAGTGCTTAAAATGCATTTTCAGCTCGCACTGTACACATTTGCTATGTGAGGCATTATCTCATAAGGGAAATACTGGACAATCAAATTAATGACTTCCCAGGCTTCAGGATGCCTTTTTACACTCTATAAAGGTGGAAATTTACATTGGAAACGTTTGGTTTAGCTGTTATAAAAGTTTGGTTTTTTAGTGCTGTAAATGCATTTTCAGCTCGCGCTGTACACATTTGCTATGAGAGGCATTATCTCATAAGGGAAATATTGGACAATCAAATTAATGACTGCCCAGGCTTCAGGATGTCTTTTTACACTATATAAGGGTGGAAATTTACATTGGAAACGTTTAGTTTAGCTGTTAATGAAGTTTCGTTTTTTTAGTGCTGAAAATTCATTGTCTGCTGGCGCTGTACACTTTTTCTAAGTGTTGCAATATCTCATGAAGGAAATACTGGACAATCAAATTAATGACTTTCCAGGCTTCAGGATGCCTTTCTACACTATATAAAGGTGGAAATGTACATTGGAAACGTTTGGTTTAGCTGTTATAAAAGTTTGGTTTTTTAGTGCTGTAAATGCATTTTCAGCTCGCGCTGTACACATTTGCTATGAGAGGCATTATCTCATAAGGGAAATATTGGACAATAAAATTAATGACTGCCCAGGCTTCAGGATGTCCTTTTACACTATATAAGGGTGGAAATTTACATTGGAAACGTTTAGTTTAGCTGTTAATGAAGTTTCGTTTTTTTTAGTGCTGAAAATTCATTGTCTGCTGGCGCTGTACACTTTTTCTAAGTGTTGCAATATCTCATGAAGGAAATACTGGACAATCAAATTAATGACTTTCCAGGCTTCAGGTATAAAGGTGGAAATGTACATTGGAAACGTTTGGTTTAGCTGTTATAAAAGTTTGGTTTTTTAGTGCTGTAAATGCATTTTCAGCTCGCGCTGTACACATTTGCTATGAGAGGCATTATCTCATAAGGGAAATATTGGACAATCAAATTAATGACTGCCCAGGCTTCAGGATGTCTTTTTACACTATATAAAGGTGGAAATATACATTGGAAACTTTTAGTTTAGCTGTTAATGAAGTTTCGTTTTTTTAGTGCTGAAAATTCATTGTCTGCTGGCGCTGTACACTTTTTCTAAGTGTTGCAATATCTCATGAAGGAAATACTGGACAATCAAATTAATGACTTTCCAGGCTTCAGGATGCCTTTCTACACTATATAAAGGTGGAAATGTACATTGGAAACGTTTGGTTTAGCTGTTATAAAAGTTTGGTTTTTTAGTGCTGTAAATGCATTTTCAGCTCGCGCTGTACACATTTGCTATGAGAGGCATTATCTCATAAGGGAAATAATGGACAATCAAATTAATGACTGCCCAGGCTTCAGGATGTCTTTTTACACTATATAAGGGTGGAAATTTACATTGGAAACGTTTAGTTTAGCTGTTAATGAAGTTTCGTTTTTTTAGTGCTGAAAATTCATTGTCTGCTGGCGCTGTACACTTTTTCTAAGTGTTGCAATATCTCATGAAGGAAATACTGGACAATCAAATTAATGACTTTCCAGGCTTCAGGATGCCTTTCTACACTATATAAAGGTGGAAATGTACATTGGAAACGTTTGGTTTAGCTGTTATAAAAGTTTGGTTTTTTAGTGCTGTAAATGCATTTTCAGCTCGCGCTGTACACATTTGCTATGAGAGGCATTATCTCATAAGGGAAATATTGGACAATCAAATTAATGACTGCCCAGGCTTCAGGATGTCTTTTTACACTATATAAAGGTGGAAATATACATTGGAAACGTTTGGTTTAGCTGTTAATGAAGTTTCGTTTTTTTAGTGCTGAAAATTCATTGTCTGCTGGCGCTGTACACTTTTTCTAAGTGTTGCAATATCTCATGAAGGAAATACTGGACAATCAAATTAATGACTTTCCAGGCTTCAGGATGCCTTTCTACACTATATAAAGGTGGAAATTTACATTTGAAACGTTTGGTTTAGCTGTTATAAAAGTTTGGTTTTTTAGTGCTGTAAATGCATTTTCAGCTCGCACTGTACACATTTGCTATGAGAGGCATTATCTCATAAGGGAAATATTGGACAATCAAATTAATGACTGCCCAGGCTTCAGGATGTCTTTTTACACTATATAAAGGTGGAAATTTACATTGGAAACGTTTGGTTTAGCTGTTATAAAAGTTTGGTTTTTTAGTGCTTAAAATGCATTTTCAGCTCGCACTGTACACATTTGCTATGTGAGGCATTATCTCATAAGGGAAATACTGGACAATCAAATTAATGACTTCCCAGGCTTCAGGATGCCATTTTACACTCTATAAAGGTGGAAATTTACATTGGAAACGTTTGGTTTAGCTGTTATAAAAGTTTGTTTTTTTCGTGCTGTAAATGCATTTTCAGCTCGCGCTGTACACATTTGCAATGAGAGGCATTATCTCATAAGGGAAATATTGGACAATCAAATTAATGACTGCCCAGGCTTCAGGATGTCTTTTTACACTATATAAAGGTGGAAATTTACATTGGAAACGTTTAGTTTAGCTTTTAATGAACTTTCGTTTTTTTAGTGCTGAAAATTCATTGTCTGCTGGCGCTGTACACTTTTTCTAAGTGTTGCAATATCTCATGAAGGAAATACTGGACAATCAAATTAATGACTTTCCAGGCCTCAGGATGTCTTTTTACACTATATAAAGGTGGAAATTTACATTGGAAACGTTTGGTTTAGCTGTTATAAAAGTTTGGTTTTTTAGTGCTGTAAATGCATTTTCAGCTCGCGCTGTACACATTTGCTATGAGAGGCATTATCTCATAAGGGAAATATTGGATAATCAAATTAATGGCTGCCTAGGCTTCTGGATGTCTTTTTACACTATATAAAGGTGGAAATTTACATTGGAAACTTTTAGTTTAGCTGTTAATGAAGTTTCGTTTTTTTAGTGCTGAAAATTCATTGTCTGCGGGCGCTGTACACTTTTTCTACGTGTTGCAATATCTCATGAAGGAAATACTGGACAATCAAATTAATGACTTTCCAGGCTTCAGGATGCCTTTCTACACTATATAAAGGTGGAAATGTACATTGGAAACGTTTGGTTTAGCTGTTATAAAAGTTTGGTTTTTTAGTGCTGTAAATGCATTTTCAGCTCGCGCTGTACACATTTGCTATGAGAGGCATTATCTCATAAGGGAAATATTGGACAATCAAATTAATGACTGCCCAGGCTTCAGGATGTCTTTTTACACTATATAAGGGTGGAAATTTACATTGGAAACGTTTAGTTTAGCTGTTAATGAAGTTTCGTTTTTTTAGTGCTGAAAATTCATTGTCTGCTGGCGCTGTACACTTTTTCTAAGTGTTGCAATATCTCATGAAGGAAATACTGGACAATCAAATTAATGACTTTCCAGGCTTCAGGATGCCTTTCTACACTATATAAAGGTGGAAATGTACATTGGAAACGTTTGGTTTAGCTGTTATAAAAGTTTGGTTTTTTAGTGCTGTAAATGCATTTTCAGCTCGCGCTGTACACATTTGCTATGAGAGGCATTATCTCATAAGGGAAATATTGGACAATCAAATTAATGACTGCCCAGGCTTCAGGATGTCTTTTTACACTATATAAAGGTGGAAATATACATTGGAAACGTTTAGTTTAGCTGTTAATGAAGTTTCGTTTTTTTAGTGCTGAAAATTCATTGTCTGCTGGCGCTGTACACTTTTTCTAAGTGTTGCAATATCTCATGAAGGAAATACTGGACAATCAAATTAATGACTTTCCAGGCTTCAGGATGCCTTTCTACACTATATAAAGGTGGAAATTTACATTTGAAACGTTTGGTTTAGCTGTTATAAAAGTTTGGTTTTTTAGTGCTGTAAATGCATTTTCAGCTCGCGCTGTACACATTTGCTATGAGAGGCATTATCTCATAAGGGAAATATTGGACAATCAAATTAATGACTGCCCAGGCTTCAGGATGTCTTTTTACACTATATAAAGGTGGAAATTTACATTGGAAACGTTTGGTTTAGCTGTTATAAAAGTTTGTTTTTTTAGTGCTGTAAATACATTTTCAGCTCGCGCTGTACACATTTGCTATGAGAGGCATTATCTCATAAGGGAAATATTGGACAATCAAATTAATGACTGCCCAGGCTTCAGGATGTCTTTTTACACTATATAAAGGTGGAAATTTACATTGGAAACGTTTGGTTTAGCTGTTATAAAAGTTTGGTTTTTTAGTGCTTAAAATGCATTTTCAGCTCGCACTGTACACATTTGCTATGTGAGGCATTATCTCATAAGGGAAATACTGGACAATCAAATTAATGACTTCCCAGGCTTCAGGATGCCTTTTTACACTCTATAAATGTGGAAATTTACATTGGAAACGTTTGGTTTAGCTGTTAATGAAGTTTCGTTTTTTTAGTGCTGAAAATTCATTGTCTGCTGGCGCTGTACACTTTTTCTAAGTGTTGCAATATCTCATGAAGGAAATACTGGACAATCAAATTAATGACTGCCCAGGCTTCAGGATGTCTTTTTACACTATATAAAGGTGGAAATTTACATTGGAAACGTTTGGTTTAGCTGTTATAAAGGTTTGGTTTTTTAGTGCTTAAAATGCATTTTCAGCTCGCACTGTACACATTTGCTATGTGAGGCATTATCTCATAAGGGAAATACTGGACAATCAAATTAATGACTTCCCAGGCTTCAGGATGCCTTTTTACACTCTATAAAGGTGGAAATTTACATTGGAAACGTTTGGTTTAGCTGTTATAAAAGTTTGGTTTTTTAGTGCTGTAAATGCATTTTCAGCTCGCGCTGTACACATTTGCTATGAGAGGCATTATCTCATAAGGGAAATATTGGACAATCAAATTAATGACTGCCCAGGCTTCAGGATGTCTTTTTACACTATATAAGGGTGGAAATTTACATTGGAAACGTTTAGTTTAGCTGTTAATGAAGTTTCGTTTTTTTAGTGCTGAAAATTCATTGTCTGCTGGCGCTGTACACTTTTTCTAAGTGTTGCAATATCTCATGAAGGAAATACTGGACAATCAAATTAATGACTTTCCAGGCTTCAGGATGCCTTTCTACACTATATAAAGGTGGAAATGTACATTGGAAACGTTTGGTTTAGCTGTTATAAAAGTTTGGTTTTTTAGTGCTGTAAATGCATTTTCAGCTCGCGCTGTACACATTTGCTATGAGAGGCATTATCTCATAAGGGAAATATTGGACAATAAAATTAATGACTGCCCAGGCTTCAGGATGTCCTTTTACACTATATAAGGGTGGAAATTTACATTGGAAACGTTTAGTTTAGCTGTTAATGAAGTTTCGTTTTTTTTAGTGCTGAAAATTCATTGTCTGCTGGCGCTGTACACTTTTTCTAAGTGTTGCAATATCTCATGAAGGAAATACTGGACAATCAAATTAATGACTTTCCAGGCTTCAGGATGCCTTTCTACACTATATAAAGGTGGAAATGTACATTGGAAACGTTTGGTTTAGCTGTTATAAAAGTTTGGTTTTTTAGTGCTGTAAATGCATTTTCAGCTCGCGCTGTACACATTTGCTATGAGAGGCATTATCTCATAAGGGAAATATTGGACAATCAAATTAATGACTGCCCAGGCTTCAGGATGTCTTTTTACACTATATAAGGGTGGAAATTTACATTGGAAACGTTTAGTTTAGCTGTTAATGAAGTTTCGTTTTTTTAGTGCTGAAAATTCATTGTCTGCTGGCGCTGTACACTTTTTCTAAGTGTTGCAATATCTCATGAAGGAAATACTGGACAATCAAATTAATGACTTTCCAGGCTTCAGGATGCCTTTCTACACTATATAAAGGTGGAAATGTACATTGGAAACGTTTGGTTTAGCTGTTATAAAAGTTTGGTTTTTTAGTGCTGTAAATGCATTTTCAGCTCGCGCTGTACACATTTGCTATGAGAGGCATTATCTCATAAGGGAAATATTGGACAATCAAATTAATGACTGCCCAGGCTTCAGGATGTCTTTTTACACTGTATAAAGGTGGAAATATACATTGGAAACTTTTAGTTTAGCTGTTAATGAAGTTTCGTTTTTTTAGTGCTGAAAATTCATTGTCTGCTGGCGCTGTACACTTTTTCTAAGTGTTGCAATATCTCATGAAGGAAATACTGGACAATCAAATTAATGACTTTCCAGGCTTCAGGATGCCTTTCTACACTATATAAAGGTGGAAATGTACATTGGAAACGTTTGGTTTAGCTGTTATAAAAGTTTGGTTTTTTAGTGCTGTAAATGCATTTTCAGCTCGCGCTGTACACATTTGCTATGAGAGGCATTATCTCATAAGGGAAATATTGGACAATCAAATTAATGACTGCCCAGGCTTCAGGATGTCTTTTTACACTATATAAGGGTGGAAATTTACATTGGAAACGTTTAGTTTAGCTGTTAATGAAGTTTCGTTTTTTTAGTGCTGAAAATTCATTGTCTGCCGTGCGCTGTACACATTTGCTATGTGAGGCATTATCTCATAAGGGAAATACTGGACAATCAAATTAATGACTGCCCAGGCTTCAGGATGTCTTTTTACACTATATAAAGGTGGAAATTTACATTGGAAACGTTTGGTTTAGCTGTTATAAAAATTTTGGTTTTTTAGTGCTGAAAATGCATTTTCAGCTCGCACTGTACACATTTGCTATGTGAGGCATTATCTCATAAGGGAAATACTGGACAATCAAATTAATGACTTCCCAGGCTTCAGGATGCCTTTTTACACTCTATAAATGTGGAAATTTACATTGGAAACGTTTGGTTTAGCTGTTAATGAAGTTTCGTTTTTTTAGTGCTGAAAATTCATTGTCTGCTGGCGCTGTACACTTTTTCTAAGTGTTGCAATATCTCATGAAGGAAATACTGGACAATCAAATTAATGACTTTCCAGGCTTCAGGATGCCTTTCTACACTATACAAAGGTAGAAATTTACATTGGAAACGTTTGGTTTAGCTGTTATAAAAGTTTGGTTTTTTAGTGCAGTAAATGCATTTTCAGCTCGCGCTGTACACATTTGCTATGAGAGGCATTATCTCATAAGGGAAATATTGGACAATCAAATTAATGACTGCCCAGGCTTCAGGATGTCTTTTTACACTATATAAAGGTGGAAATTTACATTGGAAACGTTTAGTTTAGCTGTTATTAAAGTTTGTTTTTTTAGTGCTGTAAATGCATTTTCAGCTCGCGCTGTACACATTTGCTATGTGAGGCATTATCTCATAAGGGAAATACTGGACAATCAAATTAATGACTGCCCAGGCTTCAGGATGTCTTTTTACACTATATAAAGGTGGAAATTTACATTGGAAACGTTTGGTTTAGCTGTTATAAAAGTTTGGTTTTTTAGTGCTGAAAATGCATTTTCAGCTCGCACTGTACACATTTGCTATGTGAGGCATTATCTCATAAGGGAAATACTGGACAATCAAATTAATGACTTCCCAGGCTTCAGGATGCCTTTTTACACTCTATAAATGTGGAAATTTACATTGGAAACGTTTGGTTTAGCTGTTAATGAAGTTTCGTTTTTTTAGTGCTGAAAATTCATTGTCTGCTGGCGCTGTACACTTTTTCTAAGTGTTGCAATATCTCATGAAGGAAATACTGGACAATCAAATTAATGACTTTCCAGGCTTCAGGATGCCTTTCTACACTATATAAAGGTGGAAATTTACATTTGAAACGTTTGGTTTAGCTGTTATAAAAGTTTGGTTTTTTAGTGCTGTAAATGCATTTTCAGCTCGCACTGTACACATTTGCTATGAGAGGCATTATCTCATAAGGGAAATATTGGACAATCAAATTAATGACTGCCCAGGCTTCAGGATGTCTTTTTACACTATATAAAGGTGGAAATTTACATTGGAAACGTTTGGTTTAGCTGTTATAAAAGTTTGGTTTTTTAGTGCTGTAAATGCATTTTCAGCTCGCGCTGTACACATTTGCTATGAGAGGCATTATCTCATAAGGGAAATATTGGACAATCAAATTAATGACTGCCCAGGCTTCAGGATGTCTTTTTACACTATATAAGGGTGGAAATTTACATTGGAAACGTTTAGTTTAGCTGTTAATGAAGTTTCGTTTTTTTAGTGCTGAAAATTCATTGTCTGCTGGCGCTGTACACTTTTTCTAAGTGTTGCAATATCTCATGAAGGAAATACTGGACAATCAAATTAATGACTTTCCAGGCTTCAGGATGCCTTTCTACACTATATAAAGGTGGAAATGTACATTGGAAACGTTTGGTTTAGCTGTTATAAAAGTTTGGTTTTTTAGTGCTGTAAATGCATTTTCAGCTCGCGCTGTACACATTTGCTATGAGAGGCATTATCTCATAAGGGAAATATTGGACAATAAAATTAATGACTGCCCAGGCTTCAGGATGTCCTTTTACACTATATAAGGGTGGAAATTTACATTGGAAACGTTTAGTTTAGCTGTTAATGAAGTTTCGTTTTTTTTAGTGCTGAAAATTCATTGTCTGCTGGCGCTGTACACTTTTTCTAAGTGTTGCAATATCTCATGAAGGAAATACTGGACAATCAAATTAATGACTTTCCAGGCTTCAGGATGCCTTTCTACACTATATAAAGGTGGAAATGTACATTGGAAACGTTTGGTTTAGCTGTTATAAAAGTTTGGTTTTTTAGTGCTGTAAATGCATTTTCAGCTCGCGCTGTACACATTTGCTATGAGAGGCATTATCTCATAAGGGAAATATTGGACAATCAAATTAATGACTGCCCAGGCTTCAGGATGTCTTTTTACACTATATAAGGGTGGAAATTTACATTGGAAACGTTTAGTTTAGCTGTTAATGAAGTTTCGTTTTTTTAGTGCTGAAAATTCATTGTCTGCTGGCGCTGTACACTTTTTCTAAGTGTTGCAATATCTCATGAAGGAAATACTGGACAATCAAATTAATGACTTTCCAGGCTTCAGGATGCCTTTCTACACTATATAAAGGTGGAAATGTACATTGGAAACGTTTGGTTTAGCTGTTATAAAAGTTAGTTTTTTTAGTGCTGTAAATGCATTTTCAGCTCGCGCTGTACACATTTGCTATGTGAGGCATTATCTCATAAGGGAAATACTGGACAATCAAATTAATGACTTCCCAGGCTTGAGGATGCCTTTTTACACTCTATAAATGTGGAAATTTACATTGGAAACGTTTGGTTTAGCTGTTAATGAAGTTTCGTTTTTTTAGTGCTGAAAATTCATTGTCTGCTGGCGCTGTACACTTTTTCTAAGTGTTGCAAAATCTCATGAAGGAAATACTGGACAATCAAATTAATGACTTTCCAGGCTTCAGGATGCCTTTCTACACTATATAAAGGTGGAAATTTACATTTGAAACGTTTGGTTTAGCTGTTATAAAAGTTTGGTTTTTTAGTGCTGTAAATGCATTTTCAGCTCGCGCTGTACACATTTGCTATGAGAGGCATTATCTCATAAGGGAAATATTGGACAATCAAATTAATGACTGCCCAGGCTTCAGGATGTCTTTTTACACTATATAAAGGTGGAAATATACATTGGAAACGTTTAGTTTAGCTGTTAATGAAGTTTCGTTTTTTTAGTGCTGAAAATTCATTGTCTGCTGGCGCTGTACACTTTTTCTAAGTGTTGCAATATCTCATGAAGGAAATACTGGACAATCAAATTAATGACTTTCCAGGCTTCAGGATGCCTTTCTACACTATATAAAGGTGGAAATTTACATTGGAAACGTTTGGTTTAGCTGTTATAAAAGTTTGTTTTTTTAGTGCTGTAAATGCATTTTCAGCTCGCGCTGTACACATTTGCTATGAGAGGCATTATCTCATAAGGGAAATATTGGACAATCAAATTAATGACTGCCCAGGCTTCAGGATGTCTTTTTACACTATATAAAGGTGGAAATTTACATTGGAAACGTTTGGTTTAGCTGTTATAAAAGTTTGGTTTTTTAGTGCTGTAAATGCATTTTCAGCTCGCGCTGTACACATTTGCTATGTGAGGCATTATCTCATAAGGGAAATACTGGACAATCAAATTAATGACTGCCCAGGCTTCAGGATGTCTTTTTACACTATATAAAGGTGGAAATTTACATTGGAAACGTTTGGTTTAGCTGTTATAAAAGTTTGGTTTTTTAGTGCTGTAAATGCATTTTCAGCTCGCGCTGTACACATTTGCTATGAGAGGCATTATCTCAAAAGGGAAATATTGGACAATCAAATTAATGACTGCCCAGGCTTCAGGATGTCTTTTTACACTATATAAAGGTGGAAATTTACATTGGAAACGTTTGGTTTAGCTGTTATAAAAGTTTGGTTTTTTAGTGCTGAAAATGCATTTTCAGCTCGCACTGTACACATTTGCTATGTGAGGCATTATCTCATAAGGGAAATACTGGACAATCAAATTAATGACTTCCCAGGCTTCAGGATGCCTTTTTACACTCTATAAATGTGGAAATTTACATTGGAAACGTTTGGTTTAGCTGTAATGAAGTTTCGTTTTTTTAGTGCTGAAAATTCATTGTCTGCTGGCGCTGTACACTTTTTCTAAGTGTTGCAATATCTCATGAAGGAAATACTGGACAATCAAATTAATGACTTTCCAGGCTTCAGGATGCCTTTCTACACTATATAAAGGTGGAAATTTACATTTGAAACGTTTGGTTTAGCTGTTATAAAAGTTTGGTTTTTTAGTGCTGTAAATGCATTTTCAGCTCGCGCTGTACACATTTGCTATGAGAGGCATTATCTCATAAGGGAAATATTGGACAATCAAATTAATGACTGCCCAGGCTTCAGGATGTCTTTTTACACTATATAAAGGTGGAAATTTACATTGGAAACGTTTGGTTTAGCTGTTATAAAAGTTTGGTTTTTTAGTGCTTAAAATGCATTTTCAGCTCGCACTGTACACATTTTCTATGTGAGGCATTATCTCATAAGGGAAATACTGGACAATCAAATAAATGACTTCCCAGGCTTCAGGATGCCTTTTTACACTCTATAAAGGTGGAAATTTACATTGGAAACGTTTGGTTTAGCTGTTATAAAAGTATTTTTTTTTCGTGCTGTAAATGCATTTTCAGCTCGCGCTGTACACATTTGCAATGAGAGGCATTATCTCATAAGGGAAATACTGGACAATCAAATTAATGACTGCCCAGGCTTCAGGATGTCTTTTTACACTATATAAAGGTGGAAATTTACATTGGAAACGTTTAGTTTAGCTGTTAATGAAGTTTCGTTTTTTTTAGTGCTGAAAATTCATTGTCTGCTGGCGCTGTACACTTTTTCTAAGTGTTGCAATATCTCATGAAGGAAATACTGGACAATCAAATTAATGACTGCCCAGGCTTCAGGATGTCTTTTTACACAATATAAAGGTGGAAATTTACATTGGAAACGTTTGGTTTAGCTGTTATAAAAGTTTGGTTTTTTAGTGCTGTAAATGCATTTTCAGCTCGCGCTGTACACATTTGCTATGTGAGGCATTATCTCATAAGGGAAATACTGGACAATCAAATTAATGACTGCCCAGGCTTCAGGATGTCTTTTTACACTATATAAAGGTGGAAATTTACATTGGAAACGTTTGGTTTAGCTGTTATAAAAGTTTGTTTTTTTAGTGCTGAAAATGCATTTTCAACTCACACTGTACACATTTGCTATGTGAGGCATTATCTCATAAGGGAAATACTGGACAATCAAATTAATGACTTCCCAGGCTTCAGGATGCCTTTTTACACTCTATAAATGTGGAAATTTACATTGGAAACGTTTGGTTTAGCTGTTAATGAAGTTTCGTTTTTTTTAGTGCTGAAAATTCATTGTCTGCTGGCGCTGTACACTTTTTCTAAGTGTTGCAATATCTCATGAAGGAAATACTGGACAATCAAATTAATGACTTTCCAGGCTTCAGGATGCCTTTCTACACTATATAAAGGTGGAAATTTACATTGGAAACGTTTGGTTTAGCTGTTATAAAAGTTTGGTTTTTTAGTGCTGTAAATGCATTTTCAGCACGCGCTGTACACATTTGCTATGAGAGGCATTATCTCATAAGGGAAATATTGGACAATCAAATTAATGACTGTCCAGGCTTCAGGATGTCTTTTTACACTATATAAAGGTGGAAATTTACATTGGAAACGTTTGGTTTAGCTGTTATAAAAGTTTGGTTTTTTAGTGCTGTAAATGCATTTTCAGCTCGCGCTGTACACATTTGCTATGAGAGGCATTATCTCATAAGGGAAATATTGGACAATCAAATTAATGGCTGCCCAGGCTTCAGGATGTCTTTTTACTCTATATAAAGGTGGAAATTTACATTGGAAACGTTTAGTTTAGCTGTTAATGAAGTTTCGTTTTTTTAGTGCTGAAAATTCATTGTCTGCTGGCGCTGTACACTTTTTCTAAGTGTTGCAATATCTCATGAAGGAAATACTGGACAATCAAATCAATGACTTTCCAGGCTTCAGGATGCCTTTCTACACTATATAAAGGTGGAAATTTACATTGGAAACGTTTGGTTTAGCTGTTATAAAAGTTTGGTTTTTTAGTGCTGTAAATGCATTTTCAGCTCGCACTGTACACATTTGCTATGTGAGGCATTATCTCATAAGGGAAATACTGGACAATCAAATTAATGACTTCCCAGGCTTCAGGATGCCTTTTTACACTCTATAAATGTGGAAATTTACATTGGAAACGTTTGGTTTAGCTGTTAATGAAGTTTCGTTTTTTTAGTGCTGAAAATTCATTGTCTGCTGGCGCTGTACACTTTTTCTAAGTGTTGCAATATCTCATGAAGGAAATACTGGACAATCAAATTAATGACTTTCCAGGCTTCAGGATGCCTTTCTACACTATATAAAGGTGGAAATGTACATTGGAAACGTTTGGTTTAGCTGTTATAAAAGTTAGTTTTTTTAGTGCTGTAAATGCATTTTCAGCTCGCGCTGTACACATTTGCTATGAGAGGCATTATCTCATAAGGGAAATATTGGACAATCAAATTAATGACTGCCCAGGCTTCAGGATGTCTTTTTACACTATATAAAGGTGGAAATTTACATTGGAAACGTTTGGTTTAGCTGTTATAAAAGTTTGGTTTTTTAGTGCTGTAATAAATGCATTTTCAGCTCGCGCTGTACACATTTGCTATGAGAGGCATTATCTCATAAGGGAAATATTGGACAATCAAATTAATGACTGCCCAGGCTTCAGGATGTCTTTTTACACTATATAAAGGTGGAAATTTACATTGGAAACGTTTGGTTTA
The DNA here is from genome assembly GCF_059441095.1 of Idiotropiscis lumnitzeri. Classification (NCBI taxonomy): domain Eukaryota; kingdom Metazoa; phylum Chordata; class Actinopteri; order Syngnathiformes; family Syngnathidae; genus Idiotropiscis; species Idiotropiscis lumnitzeri. Next base: position 909,255 of record NW_028283563.1, on the reverse strand, counting down.
GTTGTTATAAAAGTTTGGTTTTTTATTGCTGTAAATGCATTTTCAGCTCGCGCTGTACACATTTGCTATGAGAGGCATTATCTCATAAGGGAAATATTGGACAATCAAATTAATGGCTGCCTAGGCTTCAGGATGTCTTTTTACACAATATAAAGGTGGAAATTTACATTGGAAACTTTTAGTTTAGCTGTTAATGAAGGTTCGTTTTTTTAGTGCTGAAAATTCATTGTCTGCTGGCGCTGTACACTTTTTCTAAGTGTTGCAATATCTCATGAAGGAAATACTGGACAATCAAATTAATGACTTTCCAGGCTTCAGGATGCCTTTCTACACTATATAAAGGTGGAAATGTACATTGGAAACGTTTGGTTTAGCTGTTATAAAAGTTTGGTTTTTTAGTGCTGTAAATGCATTTTCAGCTCGCGCTGTACACATTTGCTATGTGAGGCATTATCTCATAAGGGAAATACTGGACAATCAAATTAATGACTGCCCAGGCTTCAGGATGTCTTTTTACACTATATAAAGGTGGAAATTTACATTGGAAACGTTTGGTTTAGCTGTTATAAAAGTTTGTTTTTTTAGTGCTGAAAATGCATTTTCAACTCACACTGTACACATTTGCTATGTGAGGCATTATCTCATAAGGGAAATACTGGACAATCAAATTAATGACTTCCCAGGCTTCAGGATGCCTTTTTACACTCTATAAATGTGGAAATTTACATTGGAAACGTTTGGTTTAGCTGTTAATGAAGTTTCGTTTTTTTTAGTGCTGAAAATTCATTGTCTGCTGGCGCTGTACACTTTTTCTAAGTGTTGCAATATCTCATGAAGGAAATACTGGACAATCAAATTAATGACTTTCCAGGCTTCAGGATGCCTTTCTACACTATATAAAGGTGGAAATTTACATTGGAAACGTTTGGTTTAGCTGTTATAAAAGTTTGGTTTTTTAGTGCTGTAAATGCATTTTCAGCACGCGCTGTACACATTTGCTATGAGAGGCATTATCTCATAAGGGAAATATTGGACAATCAAATTAATGACTGTCCAGGCTTCAGGATGTCTTTTTACACTATATAAAGGTGGAAATTTACATTGGAAACGTTTGGTTTAGCTATTATAAAAGTTTGGTTTTTTAGTGCTGTAAATGCATTTTCAGCTCGCGCTGTACACATTTGCTATGAGAGGCATTATCTCATAAGGGAAATATTGGACAATCAAATTAATGGCTGCCCAGGCTTCAGGATGTCTTTTTACTCTATATAAAGGTGGAAATTTACATTGGAAACGTTTAGTTTAGCTGTTAATGAAGTTTCGTTTTTTTAGTGCTGAAAATTCATTGTCTGCTGGCGCTGTACACTTTTTCTAAGTGTTGCAATATCTCATGAAGGAAATACTGGACAATCAAATCAATGACTTTCCAGGCTTCAGGATGCCTTTCTACACTATATAAAGGTGGAAATTTACATTGGAAACGTTTGGTTTAGCTGTTATAAAAGTTTGGTTTTTTAGTGCTGTAAATGCATTTTCAGCTCGCACTGTACACATTTGCTATGTGAGGCATTATCTCATAAGGGAAATACTGGACAATCAAATTAATGACTTCCCAGGCTTCAGGATGCCTTTTTACACTCTATAAATGTGGAAATTTACATTGGAAACGTTTGGTTTAGCTGTTAATGAAGTTTCGTTTTTTTAGTGCTGAAAATTCATTGTCTGCTGGCGCTGTACACTTTTTCTAAGTGTTGCAATATCTCATGAAGGAAATACTGGACAATCAAATTAATGACTTTCCAGGCTTCAGGATGCCTTTCTACACTATATAAAGGTGGAAATGTACATTGGAAACGTTTGGTTTAGCTGTTATAAAAGTTAGTTTTTTTAGTGCTGTAAATGCATTTTCAGCTCGCGCTGTACACATTTGCTATGAGAGGCATTATCTCATAAGGGAAATATTGGACAATCAAATTAATGACTGCCCAGGCTTCAGGATGTCTTTTTACACTATATAAAGGTGGAAATTTACATTGGAAACGTTTGGTTTAGCTGTTATAAAAGTTTGGTTTTTTAGTGCTGTAATAAATGCATTTTCAGCTCGCGCTGTACACATTTGCTATGAGAGGCATTATCTCATAAGGGAAATATTGGACAATCAAATTAATGACTGCCCAGGCTTCAGGATGTCTTTTTACACTATATAAAGGTGGAAATTTACATTGGAAACGTTTGGTTTAGTTGTTATAAAAGTTTGGTTTTTTATTGCTGTAAATGCATTTTCAGCTCGCGCTGTACACATTTGCTATGAGAGGCATTATCTCATAAGGGAAATATTGGACAATCAAATTAATGGCTGCCTAGGCTTCAGGATGTCTTTTTACACAATATAAAGGTGGAAATTTACATTGGAAACTTTTAGTTTAGCTGTTAATGAAGGTTCGTTTTTTTAGTGCTGAAAATTCATTGTCTGCTGGCGCTGTACACTTTTTCTAAGTGTTGCAATATCTCATGAAGGAAATACTGGACAATCAAATTAATGACTTTCCAGGCTTCAGGATGCCTTTCTACACTATATAAAGGTGGAAATGTACATTGGAAACGTTTGGTTTAGCTGTTATAAAAGTTTGGTTTTTTAGTGCTGTAAATGCATTTTCAGCTCGCGCTGTACACATTTGCTATGTGAGGCATTATCTCATAAGGGAAATACTGGACAATCAAATTAATGACTGCCCAGGCTTCAGGATGTCTTTTTACACTATATAAAGGTGGAAATTTACATTGGAAACGTTTGGTTTAGCTGTTATAAAAGTTTGTTTTTTTAGTGCTGAAAATGCATTTTCAACTCACACTGTACACATTTGCTATGTGAGGCATTATCTCATAAGGGAAATACTGGACAATCAAATTAATGACTTCCCAGGCTTCAGGATGCCTTTTTACACTCTATAAATGTGGAAATTTACATTGGAAACGTTTGGTTTAGCTGTTAATGAAGTTTCGTTTTTTTTAGTGCTGAAAATTCATTGTCTGCTGGCGCTGTACACTTTTTCTAAGTGTTGCAATATCTCATGAAGGAAATACTGGACAATCAAATTAATGACTTTCCAGGCTTCAGGATGCCTTTCTACACTATATAAAGGTGGAAATTTACATTGGAAACGTTTGGTTTAGCTGTTATAAAAGTTTGGTTTTTTAGTGCTGTAAATGCATTTTCAGCACGCGCTGTACACATTTGCTATGAGAGGCATTATCTCATAAGGGAAATATTGGACAATCAAATTAATGACTGTCCAGGCTTCAGGATGTCTTTTTACACTATATAAAGGTGGAAATTTACATTGGAAACGTTTGGTTTAGCTGTTATAAAAGTTTGGTTTTTTAGTGCTGTAAATGCATTTTCAGCTCGCGCTGTACACATTTGCTATGAGAGGCATTATCTCATAAGGGAAATATTGGACAATCAAATTAATGGCTGCCCAGGCTTCAGGATGTCTTTTTACTCTATATAAAGGTGGAAATTTACATTGGAAACGTTTAGTTTAGCTGTTAATGAAGTTTCGTTTTTTTAGTGCTGAAAATTCATTGTCTGCTGGCGCTGTACACTTTTTCTAAGTGTTGCAATATCTCATGAAGGAAATACTGGACAATCAAATCAATGACTTTCCAGGCTTCAGGATGCCTTTCTACACTATATAAAGGTGGAAATTTACATTGGAAACGTTTGGTTTAGCTGTTATAAAAGTTTGGTTTTTTAGTGCTGTAAATGCATTTTCAGCTCGCACTGTACACATTTGCTATGTGAGGCATTATCTCATAAGGGAAATACTGGACAATCAAATTAATGACTTCCCAGGCTTCAGGATGCCTTTTTACACTCTATAAATGTGGAAATTTACATTGGAAACGTTTGGTTTAGCTGTTAATGAAGTTTCGTTTTTTTAGTGCTGAAAATTCATTGTCTGCTGGCGCTGTACACTTTTTCTAAGTGTTGCAATATCTCATGAAGGAAATACTGGACAATCAAATTAATGACTTTCCAGGCTTCAGGATGCCTTTCTACACTATATAAAGGTGGAAATGTACATTGGAAACGTTTGGTTTAGCTGTTATAAAAGTTAGTTTTTTTAGTGCTGTAAATGCATTTTCAGCTCGCGCTGTACACATTTGCTATGAGAGGCATTATCTCATAAGGGAAATATTGGACAATCAAATTAATGACTGCCCAGGCTTCAGGATGTCTTTTTACACTATATAAAGGTGGAAATTTACATTGGAAACGTTTGGTTTAGCTGTTATAAAAGTTTGGTTTTTTTAGTGATGAAAATGCATTTTCAGCTCGCACTGTACACATTTGCTATGTGAGGCATTATCTCATAAGGGAAATACTGGACAATCAAATTAATGACTGCCCAGGCTTCAGGATGTCTTTTTACACTATATAAAGGAGGAAATTTACATTGGAAACGTTTGGTTTAGCTGTTATAAAAGTTTGGTTTTTTAGTGCTGAAAATGCATTTTCAGCTCGCACTGTACACATTTGCTATGTGAGGCATTATCTCATAAGGGAAATACTGGACAATCAAATTAATGACTTCCCAGGCTTCAGGATGCCTTTTTACACTCTATAAAGGTGGAAATTTACATTGGAAACGTTTAGTTTAGCTGTTAATGAAGTTTCGTTTTTTTAGTGCTGAAAATTCATTGTCTGCTGGCGCTGTACACTTTTTCTAAGTGTTGCAATATCTCATGAAGGAAATACTGGACAATCAAATTAATGACTTTCCAGGCTTCAGGATGCCTTTCTACACTATATAAAGGTGGAAATTTACATTGGAAACGTTTGGTTTAGCTGTTATAAAAGTTTGGTTTTTTAGTGCTGTAATAAATGCATTTTCAGCTCGCGCTGTACACATTTGCTATGAGAGGCATTATCTCATAAGGGAAATATTGGACAATCAAATTAATGACTGCCCAGGCTTCAGGATGTCTTTTTACACTATATAAAGGTGGAAATTTACATTGGAAACGTTTGGTTTAGTTGTTATAAAAGTTTGGTTTTTTATTGCTGTAAATGCATTTTCAGCTCGCGCTGTACACATTTGCTATGAGAGGCATTATCTCATAAGGGAAATATTGGACAATCAAATTAATGGCTGCCTAGGCTTCAGGATGTCTTTTTACACAATATAAAGGTGGAAATTTACATTGGAAACTTTTAGTTTAGCTGTTAATGAAGGTTCGTTTTTTTAGTGCTGAAAATTCATTGTCTGCTGGCGCTGTACACTTTTTCTAAGTGTTGCAATATCTCATGAAGGAAATACTGGACAATCAAATTAATGACTTTCCAGGCTTCAGGATGCCTTTCTACACTATATAAAGGTGGAAATGTACATTGGAAACGTTTGGTTTAGCTGTTATAAAAGTTTGGTTTTTTAGTGCTGTAAATGCATTTTCAGCTCGCGCTGTACACATTTGCTATGAGAGGCATTATCTCATAAGGGAAATATTGGACAATCAAATTAATGACTGCCCAGGCTTCAGGATGTCTTTTTACACTATATAAGGGTGGAAATTTACATTGGAAACGTTTAGTTTAGCTGTTAATGAAGTTTCGTTTTTTAGTGCTGAAAATTCATTGTCTGCTGGCGCTGTACACTTTTTCTAAGTGTTGCAATATCTCATGAAGGAAATACTGGACAATCAAATTTATGACTTTCCAGGCTTCAGGATGCCTTTCTACACTATATAAAGGTGGAAATTTACATTGGAAACGTTTGGTTTAGCTGTTATAAAAGTTTGTTTTTTTAGTGCTGTAAATACATTTTCAGCTCGCGCTGTACACATTTGCTATGAGAGGCATTATCTCATAAGGGAAATATTGGACAATCAAATTAATGACTGCCCAGGCTTCAGGATGTCTTTTTACACTATATAAAGGTGGAAATTTATATTGGAAACGTTTGGTTTAGCTGTTATAAAAGTTTGGTTTTTTAGTGCTTAAAATGCATTTTCAGCTCGCACTGTACACATTTGCTATGTGAGGCATTATCTCATAAGGGAAATACTGGACAATCAAATTAATGACTTCCCAGGCTTCAGGATGCCTTTTTACACTCTATAAAGGTGGAAATTTACATTGGAAACGTTTGGTTTAGCTGTTATAAAAGTTTGTTTTTTTCGTGCTGTAAAGGCATTTTCAGCTCGCGCTGTACACATTTGCAATGAGAGGCATTATCTCATAAGGGAAATATTGGACAATCAAATTAATGACTGCCCAGGCTTCAGGATGTCTTTTTACACTATATAAAGGTGGAAATTTACATTGGAAACGTTTAGTTTAGCTGTTAATGAAGTTTCGTTTTTTAGTGCTGAAAATTCATTGTCTGCTGGCGCTGTACACTTTTTCTAAGTGTTGCAATATCTCATGAAGGAAATACTGGACAATCAAATTAATGACTTTCCAGGCTTCAGGATGACTTTCTACACTATATAAAGGTGGAAATGTACATTGGAAACGTTTGGTTTAGCTGTTATAAAAGTTTGGTTTTTTAGTGCTGTAAATGCATTTTCAGCTCGCGCTGTACACATTTGCTATGAGAGGCATTATCTCATAAGGGAAATACTGGACAATCAAATTAATGACTTCCCAGGCTTCAGGATGCCTTTTTACACTCTATAAATGTGGAAATTTACATTGGAAACGTTTGGTTTAGCTGTTAATGAAGTTTCGTTTTTTTAGTGCTGAAAATTCATTGTCTGCTGGCGCTGTACACTCTTTCTAAGTGTTGCAATATATCATGAAGGAAATACTGGACAATCAAATTAATGACTGCCCAGGCTTCAGGATGTCTTTTTACACTATATAAAGGTGGAAATTTACATTTGAAACGTTTGGTTTAGCTGTTATAAAAGTTTGTTTTTTTAGTGCTGTAAATGCATTTTCAGCTCGCGCTGTACACATTTGCTATGAGAGGATTTATCTCATAAGGGAAATATTGGACAATCAAATTAATGACTGCCCAGGCTTCAGGATGTCTTTTTACACTATATAAAGGTGGAAATTTACATTGGAAACGTTTGGTTTAGCTGTTATAAAAGTTTGGTTTTTTAGTGCTTAAAATGCATTTTCAGCTCGCACTGTACACATTTGCTATGTGAGGCATTATCTCATAAGGGAAATACTGGACAATCAAATTAATGACTTCCCAGGCTTCAGGATGCCTTTTTACACTCTATAAAGGTGGAAATTTACATTGGAAACGTTTGGTTTAGCTGTTATAAAAGTTTGTTTTTTTCGTGCTGTAAATGCATTTTCAGCTAGCGCTGTACACATTTGTAATGAGAGGCATTATCTCATAAGGGAAATATTGGACAATCAAATTAATGACTGCCCAGGCTTCAGGATGTCTTTTTACACTATATAAAGGTGGAAATTTACATTGGAAACGTTTAGTTTAGCTGTTAATGAAGTTTCGTTTTTTTTAGTGCTGAAAATTCATTGTCTGCTGGCGCTGTACACTTTTTCTAAGTGTTGCAATATCTCATGAAGGAAATACTGGACAATCAAATTAATGACTTTCCAGGCTTCAGGATGCCTTTCTACACTATATAAAGGTGGAAATTTACATTGGAAACGTTTGGTTTAGCTGTTATAAAAGTTTGGTTTTTTAGTGCTGTAATAAATGCATTTTCAGCTCGCGCTGTACACATTTGCTATGAGAGGCATTATCTCATAAGGGAAATATTGGACAATCAAATTAATGACTGCCCAGGCTTCAGGATGTCTTTTTACACTATATAAAGGTGGAAATTTACATTGGAAACGTTTGGTTTAGTTGTTATAAAAGTTTGGTTTTTTATTGCTGTAAATGCATTTTCAGCTCGCGCTGTACACATTTGCTATGAGAGGCATTATCTCATAAGGGAAATATTGGACAATCAAATTAATGGCTGCCTAGGCTTCAGGATGTCTTTTTACACAATATAAAGGTGGAAATTTACATTGGAAACTTTTAGTTTAGCTGTTAATGAAGGTTCGTTTTTTTAGTGCTGAAAATTCATTGTCTGCTGGCGCTGTACACTTTTTCTAAGTGTTGCAATATCTCATGAAGGAAATACTGGACAATCAAATTAATGACTTTCCAGGCTTCAGGATGCCTTTCTACACTATATAAAGGTGGAAATGTACATTGGAAACGTTTGGTTTAGCTGTTATAAAAGTTTGGTTTTTTAGTGCTGTAAATGCATTTTCAGCTCGCGCTGTACACATTTGCTATGAGAGGCATTATCTCATAAGGGAAATATTGGACAATCAAATTAATGACTGCCCAGGCTTCAGGATGTCTTTTTACACTATATAAGGGTGGAAATTTACATTGGAAACGTTTAGTTTAGCTGTTAATGAAGTTTCGTTTTTTAGTGCTGAAAATTCATTGTCTGCTGGCGCTGTACACTTTTTCTAAGTGTTGCAATATCTCATGAAGGAAATACTGGACAATCAAATTTATGACTTTCCAGGCTTCAGGATGCCTTTCTACACTATATAAAGGTGGAAATTTACATTGGAAACGTTTGGTTTAGCTGTTATAAAAGTTTGTTTTTTTAGTGCTGTAAATACATTTTCAGCTCGCGCTGTACACATTTGCTATGAGAGGCATTATCTCATAAGGGAAATATTGGACAATCAAATTAATGACTGCCCAGGCTTCAGGATGTCTTTTTACACTATATAAAGGTGGAAATTTATATTGGAAACGTTTGGTTTAGCTGTTATAAAAGTTTGGTTTTTTAGTGCTTAAAATGCATTTTCAGCTCGCACTGTACACATTTGCTATGTGAGGCATTATCTCATAAGGGAAATACTGGACAATCAAATTAATGACTTCCCAGGCTTCAGGATGCCTTTTTACACTCTATAAAGGTGGAAATTTACATTGGAAACGTTTGGTTTAGCTGTTATAAAAGTTTGTTTTTTTCGTGCTGTAAAGGCATTTTCAGCTCGCGCTGTACACATTTGCAATGAGAGGCATTATCTCATAAGGGAAATATTGGACAATCAAATTAATGACTGCCCAGGCTTCAGGATGTCTTTTTACACTATATAAAGGTGGAAATTTACATTGGAAACGTTTAGTTTAGCTGTTAATGAAGTTTCGTTTTTTAGTGCTGAAAATTCATTGTCTGCTGGCGCTGTACACTTTTTCTAAGTGTTGCAATATCTCATGAAGGAAATACTGGACAATCAAATTTATGACTTTCCAGGCTTCAGGATGCCTTTCTACACTATATAAAGGTGGAAATTTACATTGGAAACGTTTGGTTTAGCTGTTATAAAAGTTTGTTTTTTTAGTGCTGTAAATACATTTTCAGCTCGCGCTGTACACATTTGCTATGAGAGGCATTATCTCATAAGGGAAATATTGGACAATCAAATTAATGACTGCCCAGGCTTCAGGATGTCTTTTTACACTATATAAAGGTGGAAATTTATATTGGAAACGTTTGGTTTAGCTGTTATAAAAGTTTGGTTTTTTAGTGCTTAAAATGCATTTTCAGCTCGCACTGTACACATTTGCTATGTGAGGCATTATCTCATAAGGGAAATACTGGACAATCAAATTAATGACTTCCCAGGCTTCAGGATGCCTTTTTACACTCTATAAAGGTGGAAATTTACATTGGAAACGTTTGGTTTAGCTGTTATAAAAGTTTGTTTTTTTCGTGCTGTAAAGGCATTTTCAGCTCGCGCTGTACACATTTGCAATGAGAGGCATTATCTCATAAGGGAAATATTGGACAATCAAATTAATGACTGCCCAGGCTTCAGGATGTCTTTTTACACTATATAAAGGTGGAAATTTACATTGGAAACGTTTAGTTTAGCTGTTAATGAAGTTTCGTTTTTTTTAGTGCTGAAAATTCATTGTCTGCTGGCGCTGTACACTTTTTCTAAGTGTTGCAATATCTCATGAAGGAAATACTGGACAATCAAATTAATGACTTTCCAGGCTTCAGGATGCCTTTCTACACTATATAAAGGTGGAAATTTACATTGGAAACGTTTGGTTTTGCTGTTATAAAAGTTTGGTTTTTTAGTGCTGTAAAAGCATTTTCAGCTCGCGCTGTACACATTTGCTATGAGAGGCATTATCTCATAAGGGAAATATTGGACAATCAAATTAATGACTGCCCAGGCTTCAGGATGTCTTTTTACACAATATAAAGGTGGAAATTTACATTGGAAACGTTTGGTTTAGCTGTTATAAAAGTTTGGTTTTTTAGTGCTGTAAATGCATTTTCAGCTCGCGCTGTACACATTTGCTATGTGAGGCATTATCTCATAAGGGAAATACTGGACAATCAAATTAATGACTGCCCAGGCTTCAGGATGTCTTTTTACACTATATAAAGGTGGAAATTTACATTGGAAACGTTTGGTTTAGCTGTTATAAAAGTTTGTTTTTTTAGTGCTGAAAATGCATTTTCAACTCACACTGTACACATTTGCTATGTGAGGCATTATCTCATAAGGGAAATACTGGACAATCAAATTAATGACTTCCCAGGCTTCAGGATGCCTTTTTACACTCTATAAATGTGGAAATTTACATTGGAAACGTTTGGTTTAGCTGTTAATGAAGTTTCGTTTTTTTTAGTGCTGAAAATTCATTGTCTGCTGGCGCTGTACACTTTTTCTAAGTGTTGCAATATCTCATGAAGGAAATACTGGACAATCAAATTAATGACTTTCCAGGCTTCAGGATGCCTTTCTACACTATATAAAGGTGGAAATTTACATTGGAAACGTTTGGTTTAGCTGTTATAAAAGTTTGGTTTTTTAGTGCTGTAAATGCATTTTCAGCACGCGCTGTACACATTTGCTATGAGAGGCATTATCTCATAAGGGAAATATTGGACAATCAAATTAATGACTGTCCAGGCTTCAGGATGTCTTTTTACACTATATAAAGGTGGAAATTTACATTGGAAACGTTTGGTTTAGCTGTTATAAAAGTTTGGTTTTTTAGTGCTGTAAATGCATTTTCAGCTCGCGCTGTACACATTTGCTATGAGAGGCATTATCTCATAAGGGAAATATTGGACAATCAAATTAATGGCTGCCCAGGCTTCAGGATGTCTTTTTACTCTATATAAAGGTGGAAATTTACATTGGAAACGTTTAGTTTAGCTGTTAATGAAGTTTCGTTTTTTTAGTGCTGAAAATTCATTGTCTGCTGGCGCTGTACACTTTTTCTAAGTGTTGCAATATCTCATGAAGGAAATACTGGACAATCAAATCAATGACTTTCCAGGCTTCAGGATGCCTTTCTACACTATATAAAGGTGGAAATTTACATTGGAAACGTTTGGTTTAGCTGTTATAAAAGTTTGGTTTTTTAGTGCTGTAAATGCATTTTCAGCTCGCACTGTACACATTTGCTATGTGAGGCATTATCTCATAAGGGAAATACTGGACAATCAAATTAATGACTTCCCAGGCTTCAGGATGCCTTTTTACACTCTATAAATGTGGAAATTTACATTGGAAACGTTTGGTTTAGCTGTTAATGAAGTTTCGTTTTTTTAGTGCTGAAAATTCATTGTCTGCTGGCGCTGTACACTTTTTCTAAGTGTTGCAATATCTCATGAAGGAAATACTGGACAATCAAATTAATGACTTTCCAGGCTTCAGGATGCCTTTCTACACTATATAAAGGTGGAAATGTACATTGGAAACGTTTGGTTTAGCTGTTATAAAAGTTAGTTTTTTTAGTGCTGTAAATGCATTTTCAGCTCGCGCTGTACACATTTGCTATGAGAGGCATTATCTCATAAGGGAAATATTGGACAATCAAATTAATGACTGCCCAGGCTTCAGGATGTCTTTTTACACTATATAAAGGTGGAAATTTACATTGGAAACGTTTGGTTTAGCTGTTATAAAAGTTTGGTTTTTTTAGTGATGAAAATGCATTTTCAGCTCGCACTGTACACATTTGCTATGTGAGGCATTATCTCATAAGGGAAATACTGGACAATCAAATTAATGACTGCCCAGGCTTCAGGATGTCTTTTTACACTATATAAAGGAGGAAATTTACATTGGAAACGTTTGGTTTAGCTGTTATAAAAGTTTGGTTTTTTAGTGCTGAAAATGCATTTTCAGCTCGCACTGTACACATTTGCTATGTGAGGCATTATCTCATAAGGGAAATACTGGACAATCAAATTAATGACTTCCCAGGCTTCAGGATGCCTTTTTACACTCTATAAATGTGGAAATTTACATTGGAAACGTTTGGTTTAGCTGTTAATGAAGTTTCGTTTTTTTAGTGCTGAAAATTCATTGTCTGCTGGCGCTGTACACTTTTTCTAAGTGTTGCAATATCTCATGAAGGAAATACTGGACAATCAAATTAATGACTTTCCAGGCTTCAGGATGCCTTTCTACACTATATAAAGGTGGAAATTTACATTTGAAACGTTTGGTTTAGCTGTTATAAAAGTTTGGTTTTTTAGTGCTGTAAATGCATTTTCAGCTCGCACTGTACACATTTGCTATGAGAGGCATTATCTCAGAAGGGAAATATTGGACAATCAAATTAATGACTGCCCAGGCTTCAGGATGTCTTTTTACACTATATAAAGGTGGAAATTTACATTGGAAACGTTTGGTTTAGCTGTTATAAAAGTTTGGTTTTTTAGTGCTTAAAATGCATTTTCAGCTCGCACTGTACACATTTGCTATGTGAGGCATTATCTCATAAGGGAAATACTGGACAATCAAATTAATGACTTCCCAGGCTTCAGGATGCCTTTTTACACTATATAAAGGTGGAAATTTACATTGGAAACGTTTGGTTTAGCTGTTAATGAAGTTTCGTTTTTTTAGTGCTGAAAATTCATTGTCTGCTGGCGCTGTACACTTTTTCTAAGTGTTGCAATATCTCATGAAGGAAATACTGGACAATCAAATTAATGACTGCCCAGGCTTCAGGATGTCTTTTTACACTATATAAAGGTGGAAATTTACATTGGAAACGTTTGGTTTAGCTGTTATAAAAGTTTGGTTTTTTAGTGCTTAAAATGCATTTTCAGCTCGCACTGTACACATTTGCTATGTGAGGCATTATCTCATAAGGGAAATACTGGACAATCAAATTAATGACTTCCCAGGCTTCAGGATGCCTTTTTACACTCTATAAAGGTGGAAATTTACATTGGAAACGTTTGGTTTAGCTGTTAATGAAGTTTCGTTTTTTTAGTGCTGAAAATTCATTGTCTGCTGGCGCTGTACACTTTTTCTAAGTGTTGCAATATCTCATGAAGGAAATACTGGACAATCAAATTAATGACTGCCCAGGCTTCAGGATGTCTTTTTACACTATATAAAGGTGGAAATTTACATTGGAAACGTTTGGTTTAGCTGTTATAAAGGTTTGGTTTTTTAGTGCTTAAAATGCATTTTCAGCTCGCACTGTACACATTTGCTATGTGAGGCATTATCTCATAAGGGAAATACTGGACAATCAAATTAATGACTTCCCAGGCTTCAGGATGCCTTTTTACACTCTATAAAGGTGGAAATTTACATTGGAAACGTTTGGTTTAGCTGTTATAAAAGTTTGGTTTTTTAGTGCTGTAAATGCATTTTCAGCTCGCGCTGTACACATTTGCTATGAGAGGCATTATCTCATAAGGGAAATATTGGACAATCAAATTAATGACTGCCCAGGCTTCAGGATGTCTTTTTACACTATATAAGGGTGGAAATTTACATTGGAAACGTTTAGTTTAGCTGTTAATGAAGTTTCGTTTTTTTAGTGCTGAAAATTCATTGTCTGCTGGCGCTGTACACTTTTTCTAAGTGTTGCAATATCTCATGAAGGAAATACTGGACAATCAAATTAATGACTTTCCAGGCTTCAGGATGCCTTTCTACACTATATAAAGGTGGAAATGTACATTGGAAACGTTTGGTTTAGCTGTTATAAAAGTTTGGTTTTTTAGTGCTGTAAATGCATTTTCAGCTCGCGCTGTACACATTTGCTATGAGAGGCATTATCTCATAAGGGAAATATTGGACAATAAAATTAATGACTGCCCAGGCTTCAGGATGTCCTTTTACACTATATAAGGGTGGAAATTTACATTGGAAACGTTTAGTTTAGCTGTTAATGAAGTTTCGTTTTTTTTAGTGCTGAAAATTCATTGTCTGCTGGCGCTGTACACTTTTTCTAAGTGTTGCAATATCTCATGAAGGAAATACTGGACAATCAAATTAATGACTTTCCAGGCTTCAGGTATAAAGGTGGAAATGTACATTGGAAACGTTTGGTTTAGCTGTTATAAAAGTTTGGTTTTTTAGTGCTGTAAATGCATTTTCAGCTCGCGCTGTACACATTTGCTATGAGAGGCATTATCTCATAAGGGAAATATTGGACAATCAAATTAATGACTGCCCAGGCTTCAGGATGTCTTTTTACACTATATAAAGGTGGAAATATACATTGGAAACTTTTAGTTTAGCTGTTAATGAAGTTTCGTTTTTTTAGTGCTGAAAATTCATTGTCTGCTGGCGCTGTACACTTTTTCTAAGTGTTGCAATATCTCATGAAGGAAATACTGGACAATCAAATTAATGACTTTCCAGGCTTCAGGATGCCTTTCTACACTATATAAAGGTGGAAATGTACATTGGAAACGTTTGGTTTAGCTGTTATAAAAGTTTGGTTTTTTAGTGCTGTAAATGCATTTTCAGCTCGCGCTGTACACATTTGCTATGAGAGGCATTATCTCATAAGGGAAATAATGGACAATCAAATTAATGACTGCCCAGGCTTCAGGATGTCTTTTTACACTATATAAGGGTGGAAATTTACATTGGAAACGTTTAGTTTAGCTGTTAATGAAGTTTCGTTTTTTTAGTGCTGAAAATTCATTGTCTGCTGGCGCTGTACACTTTTTCTAAGTGTTGCAATATCTCATGAAGGAAATACTGGACAATCAAATTAATGACTTTCCAGGCTTCAGGATGCCTTTCTACACTATATAAAGGTGGAAATGTACATTGGAAACGTTTGGTTTAGCTGTTATAAAAGTTTGGTTTTTTAGTGCTGTAAATGCATTTTCAGCTCGCGCTGTACACATTTGCTATGAGAGGCATTATCTCATAAGGGAAATATTGGACAATCAAATTAATGACTGCCCAGGCTTCAGGATGTCTTTTTACACTATATAAAGGTGGAAATATACATTGGAAACGTTTGGTTTAGCTGTTAATGAAGTTTCGTTTTTTTAGTGCTGAAAATTCATTGTCTGCTGGCGCTGTACACTTTTTCTAAGTGTTGCAATATCTCATGAAGGAAATACTGGACAATCAAATTAATGACTTTCCAGGCTTCAGGATGCCTTTCTACACTATATAAAGGTGGAAATTTACATTTGAAACGTTTGGTTTAGCTGTTATAAAAGTTTGGTTTTTTAGTGCTGTAAATGCATTTTCAGCTCGCACTGTACACATTTGCTATGAGAGGCATTATCTCATAAGGGAAATATTGGACAATCAAATTAATGACTGCCCAGGCTTCAGGATGTCTTTTTACACTATATAAAGGTGGAAATTTACATTGGAAACGTTTGGTTTAGCTGTTATAAAAGTTTGGTTTTTTAGTGCTTAAAATGCATTTTCAGCTCGCACTGTACACATTTGCTATGTGAGGCATTATCTCATAAGGGAAATACTGGACAATCAAATTAATGACTTCCCAGGCTTCAGGATGCCATTTTACACTCTATAAAGGTGGAAATTTACATTGGAAACGTTTGGTTTAGCTGTTATAAAAGTTTGTTTTTTTCGTGCTGTAAATGCATTTTCAGCTCGCGCTGTACACATTTGCAATGAGAGGCATTATCTCATAAGGGAAATATTGGACAATCAAATTAATGACTGCCCAGGCTTCAGGATGTCTTTTTACACTATATAAAGGTGGAAATTTACATTGCAAACGTTTAGTTTAGCTTTTAATGAACTTTCGTTTTTTTAGTGCTGAAAATTCATTGTCTGCTGGCGCTGTACACTTTTTCTAAGTGTTGCAATATCTCATGAAGGAAATACTGGACAATCAAATTAATGACTTTCCAGGCCTCAGGATGTCTTTTTACACTATATAAAGGTGGAAATTTACATTGGAAACGTTTGGTTTAGCTGTTATAAAAGTTTGGTTTTTTAGTGCTGTAAATGCATTTTCAGCTCGCGCTGTACACATTTGCTATGAGAGGCATTATCTCATAAGGGAAATATTGGATAATCAAATTAATGGCTGCCTAGGCTTCTGGATGTCTTTTTACACTATATAAAGGTGGAAATTTACATTGGAAACTTTTAGTTTAGCTGTTAATGAAGTTTCGTTTTTTTAGTGCTGAAAATTCATTGTCTGCGGGCGCTGTACACTTTTTCTACGTGTTGCAATATCTCATGAAGGAAATACTGGACAATCAAATTAATGACTTTCCAGGCTTCAGGATGCCTTTCTACACTATATAAAGGTGGAAATGTACATTGGAAACGTTTGGTTTAGCTGTTATAAAAGTTTGGTTTTTTAGTGCTGTAAATGCATTTTCAGCTCGCGCTGTACACATTTGCTATGAGAGGCATTATCTCATAAGGGAAATATTGGACAATCAAATTAATGACTGCCCAGGCTTCAGGATGTCTTTTTACACTATATAAGGGTGGAAATTTACATTGGAAACGTTTAGTTTAGCTGTTAATGAAGTTTCGTTTTTTTAGTGCTGAAAATTCATTGTCTGCTGGCGCTGTACACTTTTTCTAAGTGTTGCAATATCTCATGAAGGAAATACTGGACAATCAAATTAATGACTTTCCAGGCTTCAGGATGCCTTTCTACACTATATAAAGGTGGAAATGTACATTGGAAACGTTTGGTTTAGCTGTTATAAAAGTTTGGTTTTTTAGTGCTGTAAATGCATTTTCAGCTCGCGCTGTACACATTTGCTATGAGAGGCATTATCTCATAAGGGAAATATTGGACAATCAAATTAATGACTGCCCAGGCTTCAGGATGTCTTTTTACACTATATAAAGGTGGAAATATACATTGGAAACGTTTAGTTTAGCTGTTAATGAAGTTTCGTTTTTTTAGTGCTGAAAATTCATTGTCTGCTGGCGCTGTACACTTTTTCTAAGTGTTGCAATATCTCATGAAGGAAATACTGGACAATCAAATTAATGACTTTCCAGGCTTCAGGATGCCTTTCTACACTATATAAAGGTGGAAATTTACATTTGAAACGTTTGGTTTAGCTGTTATAAAAGTTTGGTTTTTTAGTGCTGTAAATGCATTTTCAGCTCGCGCTGTACACATTTGCTATGAGAGGCATTATCTCATAAGGGAAATATTGGACAATCAAATTAATGACTGCCCAGGCTTCAGGATGTCTTTTTACACTATATAAAGGTGGAAATTTACATTGGAAACGTTTGGTTTAGCTGTTATAAAAGTTTGTTTTTTTAGTGCTGTAAATACATTTTCAGCTCGCGCTGTACACATTTGCTATGAGAGGCATTATCTCATAAGGGAAATATTGGACAATCAAATTAATGACTGCCCAGGCTTCAGGATGTCTTTTTACACTATATAAAGGTGGAAATTTACATTGGAAACGTTTGGTTTAGCTGTTATAAAAGTTTGGTTTTTTAGTGCTTAAAATGCATTTTCAGCTCGCACTGTACACATTTGCTATGTGAGGCATTATCTCATAAGGGAAATACTGGACAATCAAATTAATGACTTCCCAGGCTTCAGGATGCCTTTTTACACTCTATAAATGTGGAAATTTACATTGGAAACGTTTGGTTTAGCTGTTAATGAAGTTTCGTTTTTTTAGTGCTGAAAATTCATTGTCTGCTGGCGCTGTACACTTTTTCTAAGTGTTGCAATATCTCATGAAGGAAATACTGGACAATCAAATTAATGACTGCCCAGGCTTCAGGATGTCTTTTTACACTATATAAAGGTGGAAATTTACATTGGAAACGTTTGGTTTAGCTGTTATAAAGGTTTGGTTTTTTAGTGCTTAAAATGCATTTTCAGCTCGCACTGTACACATTTGCTATGTGAGGCATTATCTCATAAGGGAAATACTGGACAATCAAATTAATGACTTCCCAGGCTTCAGGATGCCTTTTTACACTCTATAAAGGTGGAAATTTACATTGGAAACGTTTGGTTTAGCTGTTATAAAAGTTTGGTTTTTTAGTGCTGTAAATGCATTTTCAGCTCGCGCTGTACACATTTGCTATGAGAGGCATTATCTCATAAGGGAAATATTGGACAATCAAATTAATGACTGCCCAGGCTTCAGGATGTCTTTTTACACTATATAAGGGTGGAAATTTACATTGGAAACGTTTAGTTTAGCTGTTAATGAAGTTTCGTTTTTTTAGTGCTGAAAATTCATTGTCTGCTGGCGCTGTACACTTTTTCTAAGTGTTGCAATATCTCATGAAGGAAATACTGGACAATCAAATTAATGACTTTCCAGGCTTCAGGATGCCTTTCTACACTATATAAAGGTGGAAATGTACATTGGAAACGTTTGGTTTAGCTGTTATAAAAGTTTGGTTTTTTAGTGCTGTAAATGCATTTTCAGCTCGCGCTGTACACATTTGCTATGAGAGGCATTATCTCATAAGGGAAATATTGGACAATAAAATTAATGACTGCCCAGGCTTCAGGATGTCCTTTTACACTATATAAGGGTGGAAATTTACATTGGAAACGTTTAGTTTAGCTGTTAATGAAGTTTCGTTTTTTTTAGTGCTGAAAATTCATTGTCTGCTGGCGCTGTACACTTTTTCTAAGTGTTGCAATATCTCATGAAGGAAATACTGGACAATCAAATTAATGACTTTCCAGGCTTCAGGATGCCTTTCTACACTATATAAAGGTGGAAATGTACATTGGAAACGTTTGGTTTAGCTGTTATAAAAGTTTGGTTTTTTAGTGCTGTAAATGCATTTTCAGCTCGCGCTGTACACATTTGCTATGAGAGGCATTATCTCATAAGGGAAATATTGGACAATCAAATTAATGACTGCCCAGGCTTCAGGATGTCTTTTTACACTATATAAGGGTGGAAATTTACATTGGAAACGTTTAGTTTAGCTGTTAATGAAGTTTCGTTTTTTTAGTGCTGAAAATTCATTGTCTGCTGGCGCTGTACACTTTTTCTAAGTGTTGCAATATCTCATGAAGGAAATACTGGACAATCAAATTAATGACTTTCCAGGCTTCAGGATGCCTTTCTACACTATATAAAGGTGGAAATGTACATTGGAAACGTTTGGTTTAGCTGTTATAAAAGTTTGGTTTTTTAGTGCTGTAAATGCATTTTCAGCTCGCGCTGTACACATTTGCTATGAGAGGCATTATCTCATAAGGGAAATATTGGACAATCAAATTAATGACTGCCCAGGCTTCAGGATGTCTTTTTACACTATATAAAGGTGGAAATATACATTGGAAACGTTTAGTTTAGCTGTTAATGAAGTTTCGTTTTTTTAGTGCTGAAAATTCATTGTCTGCTGGCGCTGTACACTTTTTCTAAGTGTTGCAATATCTCATGAAGGAAATACTGGACAATCAAATTAATGACTTTCCAGGCTTCAGGATGCCTTTCTACACTATATAAAGGTGGAAATGTACATTGGAAACGTTTGGTTTAGCTGTTATAAAAGTTTGGTTTTTTAGTGCTGTAAATGCATTTTCAGCTCGCGCTGTACACATTTGCTATGAGAGGCATTATCTCATAAGGGAAATATTGGACAATAAAATTAATGACTGCCCAGGCTTCAGGATGTCCTTTTACACTATATAAGGGTGGAAATTTACATTGGAAACGTTTAGTTTAGCTGTTAATGAAGTTTCGTTTTTTTTAGTGCTGAAAATTCATTGTCTGCTGGCGCTGTACACTTTTTCTAAGTGTTGCAATATCTCATGAAGGAAATACTGGACAATCAAATTAATGACTTTCCAGGCTTCAGGTATAAAGGTGGAAATGTACATTGGAAACGTTTGGTTTAGCTGTTATAAAAGTTTGGTTTTTTAGTGCTGTAAATGCATTTTCAGCTCGCGCTGTACACATTTGCTATGAGAGGCATTATCTCATAAGGGAAATATTGGACAATCAAATTAATGACTGCCCAGGCTTCAGGATGTCTTTTTACACTATATAAAGGTGGAAATATACATTGGAAACTTTTAGTTTAGCTGTTAATGAAGTTTCGTTTTTTTAGTGCTGAAAATTCATTGTCTGCTGGCGCTGTACACTTTTTCTAAGTGTTGCAATATCTCATGAAGGAAATACTGGACAATCAAATTAATGACTTTCCAGGCTTCAGGATGCCTTTCTACACTATATAAAGGTGGAAATGTACATTGGAAACGTTTGGTTTAGCTGTTATAAAAGTTTGGTTTTTTAGTGCTGTAAATGCATTTTCAGCTCGCGCTGTACACATTTGCTATGAGAGGCATTATCTCATAAGGGAAATAATGGACAATCAAATTAATGACTGCCCAGGCTTCAGGATGTCTTTTTACACTATATAAGGGTGGAAATTTACATTGGAAACGTTTAGTTTAGCTGTTAATGAAGTTTCGTTTTTTTAGTGCTGAAAATTCATTGTCTGCTGGCGCTGTACACTTTTTCTAAGTGTTGCAATATCTCATGAAGGAAATACTGGACAATCAAATTAATGACTTTCCAGGCTTCAGGATGCCTTTCTACACTATATAAAGGTGGAAATGTACATTGGAAACGTTTGGTTTAGCTGTTATAAAAGTTTGGTTTTTTAGTGCTGTAAATGCATTTTCAGCTCGCGCTGTACACATTTGCTATGAGAGGCATTATCTCATAAGGGAAATATTGGACAATCAAATTAATGACTGCCCAGGCTTCAGGATGTCTTTTTACACTATATAAAGGTGGAAATATACATTGGAAACGTTTGGTTTAGCTGTTAATGAAGTTTCGTTTTTTTAGTGCTGAAAATTCATTGTCTGCTGGCGCTGTACACTTTTTCTAAGTGTTGCAATATCTCATGAAGGAAATACTGGACAATCAAATTAATGACTTTCCAGGCTTCAGGATGCCTTTCTACACTATATAAAGGTGGAAATTTACATTTGAAACGTTTGGTTTAGCTGTTATAAAAGTTTGGTTTTTTAGTGCTGTAAATGCATTTTCAGCTCGCACTGTACACATTTGCTATGAGAGGCATTATCTCATAAGGGAAATATTGGACAATCAAATTAATGACTGCCCAGGCTTCAGGATGTCTTTTTACACTATATAAAGGTGGAAATTTACATTGGAAACGTTTGGTTTAGCTGTTATAAAAGTTTGGTTTTTTAGTGCTTAAAATGCATTTTCAGCTCGCACTGTACACATTTGCTATGTGAGGCATTATCTCATAAGGGAAATACTGGACAATCAAATTAATGACTTCCCAGGCTTCAGGATGCCATTTTACACTCTATAAAGGTGGAAATTTACATTGGAAACGTTTGGTTTAGCTGTTATAAAAGTTTGTTTTTTTCGTGCTGTAAATGCATTTTCAGCTCGCGCTGTACACATTTGCAATGAGAGGCATTATCTCATAAGGGAAATATTGGACAATCAAATTAATGACTGCCCAGGCTTCAGGATGTCTTTTTACACTATATAAAGGTGGAAATTTACATTGCAAACGTTTAGTTTAGCTTTTAATGAACTTTCGTTTTTTTAGTGCTGAAAATTCATTGTCTGCTGGCGCTGTACACTTTTTCTAAGTGTTGCAATATCTCATGAAGGAAATACTGGACAATCAAATTAATGACTTTCCAGGCCTCAGGATGTCTTTTTACACTATATAAAGGTGGAAATTTACATTGGAAACGTTTGGTTTAGCTGTTATAAAAGTTTGGTTTTTTAGTGCTGTAAATGCATTTTCAGCTCGCGCTGTACACATTTGCTATGAGAGGCATTATCTCATAAGGGAAATATTGGATAATCAAATTAATGGCTGCCTAGGCTTCTGGATGTCTTTTTACACTATATAAAGGTGGAAATTTACATTGGAAACTTTTAGTTTAGCTGTTAATGAAGTTTCGTTTTTTTAGTGCTGAAAATTCATTGTCTGCGGGCGCTGTACACTTTTTCTACGTGTTGCAATATCTCATGAAGGAAATACTGGACAATCAAATTAATGACTTTCCAGGCTTCAGGATGCCTTTCTACACTATATAAAGGTGGAAATGTACATTGGAAACGTTTGGTTTAGCTGTTATAAAAGTTTGGTTTTTTAGTGCTGTAAATGCATTTTCAGCTCGCGCTGTACACATTTGCTATGAGAGGCATTATCTCATAAGGGAAATATTGGACAATCAAATTAATGACTGCCCAGGCTTCAGGATGTCTTTTTACACTATATAAGGGTGGAAATTTACATTGGAAACGTTTAGTTTAGCTGTTAATGAAGTTTCGTTTTTTTAGTGCTGAAAATTCATTGTCTGCTGGCGCTGTACACTTTTTCTAAGTGTTGCAATATCTCATGAAGGAAATACTGGACAATCAAATTAATGACTTTCCAGGCTTCAGGATGCCTTTCTACACTATATAAAGGTGGAAATGTACATTGGAAACGTTTGGTTTAGCTGTTATAAAAGTTTGGTTTTTTAGTGCTGTAAATGCATTTTCAGCTCGCGCTGTACACATTTGCTATGAGAGGCATTATCTCATAAGGGAAATATTGGACAATCAAATTAATGACTGCCCAGGCTTCAGGATGTCTTTTTACACTATATAAAGGTGGAAATATACATTGGAAACGTTTAGTTTAGCTGTTAATGAAGTTTCGTTTTTTTAGTGCTGAAAATTCATTGTCTGCTGGCGCTGTACACTTTTTCTAAGTGTTGCAATATCTCATGAAGGAAATACTGGACAATCAAATTAATGACTTTCCAGGCTTCAGGATGCCTTTCTACACTATATAAAGGTGGAAATTTACATTTGAAACGTTTGGTTTAGCTGTTATAAAAGTTTGGTTTTTTAGTGCTGTAAATGCATTTTCAGCTCGCGCTGTACACATTTGCTATGAGAGGCATTATCTCATAAGGGAAATATTGGACAATCAAATTAATGACTGCCCAGGCTTCAGGATGTCTTTTTACACTATATAAAGGTGGAAATTTACATTGGAAACGTTTGGTTTAGCTGTTATAAAAGTTTGTTTTTTTAGTGCTGTAAATACATTTTCAGCTCGCGCTGTACACATTTGCTATGAGAGGCATTATCTCATAAGGGAAATATTGGACAATCAAATTAATGACTGCCCAGGCTTCAGGATGTCTTTTTACACTATATAAAGGTGGAAATTTACATTGGAAACGTTTGGTTTAGCTGTTATAAAAGTTTGGTTTTTTAGTGCTTAAAATGCATTTTCAGCTCGCACTGTACACATTTGCTATGTGAGGCATTATCTCATAAGGGAAATACTGGACAATCAAATTAATGACTTCCCAGGCTTCAGGATGCCTTTTTACACTCTATAAATGTGGAAATTTACATTGGAAACGTTTGGTTTAGCTGTTAATGAAGTTTCGTTTTTTTAGTGCTGAAAATTCATTGTCTGCTGGCGCTGTACACTTTTTCTAAGTGTTGCAATATCTCATGAAGGAAATACTGGACAATCAAATTAATGACTGCCCAGGCTTCAGGATGTCTTTTTACACTATATAAAGGTGGAAATTTACATTGGAAACGTTTGGTTTAGCTGTTATAAAGGTTTGGTTTTTTAGTGCTTAAAATGCATTTTCAGCTCGCACTGTACACATTTGCTATGTGAGGCATTATCTCATAAGGGAAATACTGGACAATCAAATTAATGACTTCCCAGGCTTCAGGATGCCTTTTTACACTCTATAAAGGTGGAAATTTACATTGGAAACGTTTGGTTTAGCTGTTATAAAAGTTTGGTTTTTTAGTGCTGTAAATGCATTTTCAGCTCGCGCTGTACACATTTGCTATGAGAGGCATTATCTCATAAGGGAAATATTGGACAATCAAATTAATGACTGCCCAGGCTTCAGGATGTCTTTTTACACTATATAAGGGTGGAAATTTACATTGGAAACGTTTAGTTTAGCTGTTAATGAAGTTTCGTTTTTTTAGTGCTGAAAATTCATTGTCTGCTGGCGCTGTACACTTTTTCTAAGTGTTGCAATATCTCATGAAGGAAATACTGGACAATCAAATTAATGACTTTCCAGGCTTCAGGATGCCTTTCTACACTATATAAAGGTGGAAATGTACATTGGAAACGTTTGGTTTAGCTGTTATAAAAGTTTGGTTTTTTAGTGCTGTAAATGCATTTTCAGCTCGCGCTGTACACATTTGCTATGAGAGGCATTATCTCATAAGGGAAATATTGGACAATAAAATTAATGACTGCCCAGGCTTCAGGATGTCCTTTTACACTATATAAGGGTGGAAATTTACATTGGAAACGTTTAGTTTAGCTGTTAATGAAGTTTCGTTTTTTTTAGTGCTGAAAATTCATTGTCTGCTGGCGCTGTACACTTTTTCTAAGTGTTGCAATATCTCATGAAGGAAATACTGGACAATCAAATTAATGACTTTCCAGGCTTCAGGATGCCTTTCTACACTATATAAAGGTGGAAATGTACATTGGAAACGTTTGGTTTAGCTGTTATAAAAGTTTGGTTTTTTAGTGCTGTAAATGCATTTTCAGCTCGCGCTGTACACATTTGCTATGAGAGGCATTATCTCATAAGGGAAATATTGGACAATCAAATTAATGACTGCCCAGGCTTCAGGATGTCTTTTTACACTATATAAGGGTGGAAATTTACATTGGAAACGTTTAGTTTAGCTGTTAATGAAGTTTCGTTTTTTTAGTGCTGAAAATTCATTGTCTGCTGGCGCTGTACACTTTTTCTAAGTGTTGCAATATCTCATGAAGGAAATACTGGACAATCAAATTAATGACTTTCCAGGCTTCAGGATGCCTTTCTACACTATATAAAGGTGGAAATGTACATTGGAAACGTTTGGTTTAGCTGTTATAAAAGTTTGGTTTTTTAGTGCTGTAAATGCATTTTCAGCTCGCGCTGTACACATTTGCTATGAGAGGCATTATCTCATAAGGGAAATATTGGACAATCAAATTAATGACTGCCCAGGCTTCAGGATGTCTTTTTACACTGTATAAAGGTGGAAATATACATTGGAAACTTTTAGTTTAGCTGTTAATGAAGTTTCGTTTTTTTAGTGCTGAAAATTCATTGTCTGCTGGCGCTGTACACTTTTTCTAAGTGTTGCAATATCTCATGAAGGAAATACTGGACAATCAAATTAATGACTTTCCAGGCTTCAGGATGCCTTTCTACACTATATAAAGGTGGAAATGTACATTGGAAACGTTTGGTTTAGCTGTTATAAAAGTTTGGTTTTTTAGTGCTGTAAATGCATTTTCAGCTCGCGCTGTACACATTTGCTATGAGAGGCATTATCTCATAAGGGAAATATTGGACAATCAAATTAATGACTGCCCAGGCTTCAGGATGTCTTTTTACACTATATAAGGGTGGAAATTTACATTGGAAACGTTTAGTTTAGCTGTTAATGAAGTTTCGTTTTTTTAGTGCTGAAAATTCATTGTCTGCCGTGCGCTGTACACATTTGCTATGTGAGGCATTATCTCATAAGGGAAATACTGGACAATCAAATTAATGACTGCCCAGGCTTCAGGATGTCTTTTTACACTATATAAAGGTGGAAATTTACATTGGAAACGTTTGGTTTAGCTGTTATAAAAATTTTGGTTTTTTAGTGCTGAAAATGCATTTTCAGCTCGCACTGTACACATTTGCTATGTGAGGCATTATCTCATAAGGGAAATACTGGACAATCAAATTAATGACTTCCCAGGCTTCAGGATGCCTTTTTACACTCTATAAATGTGGAAATTTACATTGGAAACGTTTGGTTTAGCTGTTAATGAAGTTTCGTTTTTTTAGTGCTGAAAATTCATTGTCTGCTGGCGCTGTACACTTTTTCTAAGTGTTGCAATATCTCATGAAGGAAATACTGGACAATCAAATTAATGACTTTCCAGGCTTCAGGATGCCTTTCTACACTATACAAAGGTAGAAATTTACATTGGAAACGTTTGGTTTAGCTGTTATAAAAGTTTGGTTTTTTAGTGCAGTAAATGCATTTTCAGCTCGCGCTGTACACATTTGCTATGAGAGGCATTATCTCATAAGGGAAATATTGGACAATCAAATTAATGACTGCCCAGGCTTCAGGATGTCTTTTTACACTATATAAAGGTGGAAATTTACATTGGAAACGTTTAGTTTAGCTGTTATTAAAGTTTGTTTTTTTAGTGCTGTAAATGCATTTTCAGCTCGCGCTGTACACATTTGCTATGTGAGGCATTATCTCATAAGGGAAATACTGGACAATCAAATTAATGACTGCCCAGGCTTCAGGATGTCTTTTTACACTATATAAAGGTGGAAATTTACATTGGAAACGTTTGGTTTAGCTGTTATAAAAGTTTGGTTTTTTAGTGCTGAAAATGCATTTTCAGCTCGCACTGTACACATTTGCTATGTGAGGCATTATCTCATAAGGGAAATACTGGACAATCAAATTAATGACTTCCCAGGCTTCAGGATGCCTTTTTACACTCTATAAATGTGGAAATTTACATTGGAAACGTTTGGTTTAGCTGTTAATGAAGTTTCGTTTTTTTAGTGCTGAAAATTCATTGTCTGCTGGCGCTGTACACTTTTTCTAAGTGTTGCAATATCTCATGAAGGAAATACTGGACAATCAAATTAATGACTTTCCAGGCTTCAGGATGCCTTTCTACACTATATAAAGGTGGAAATTTACATTTGAAACGTTTGGTTTAGCTGTTATAAAAGTTTGGTTTTTTAGTGCTGTAAATGCATTTTCAGCTCGCACTGTACACATTTGCTATGAGAGGCATTATCTCATAAGGGAAATATTGGACAATCAAATTAATGACTGCCCAGGCTTCAGGATGTCTTTTTACACTATATAAAGGTGGAAATTTACATTGGAAACGTTTGGTTTAGCTGTTATAAAAGTTTGGTTTTTTAGTGCTGTAAATGCATTTTCAGCTCGCGCTGTACACATTTGCTATGAGAGGCATTATCTCATAAGGGAAATATTGGACAATCAAATTAATGACTGCCCAGGCTTCAGGATGTCTTTTTACACTATATAAGGGTGGAAATTTACATTGGAAACGTTTAGTTTAGCTGTTAATGAAGTTTCGTTTTTTTAGTGCTGAAAATTCATTGTCTGCTGGCGCTGTACACTTTTTCTAAGTGTTGCAATATCTCATGAAGGAAATACTGGACAATCAAATTAATGACTTTCCAGGCTTCAGGATGCCTTTCTACACTATATAAAGGTGGAAATGTACATTGGAAACGTTTGGTTTAGCTGTTATAAAAGTTTGGTTTTTTAGTGCTGTAAATGCATTTTCAGCTCGCGCTGTACACATTTGCTATGAGAGGCATTATCTCATAAGGGAAATATTGGACAATAAAATTAATGACTGCCCAGGCTTCAGGATGTCCTTTTACACTATATAAGGGTGGAAATTTACATTGGAAACGTTTAGTTTAGCTGTTAATGAAGTTTCGTTTTTTTTAGTGCTGAAAATTCATTGTCTGCTGGCGCTGTACACTTTTTCTAAGTGTTGCAATATCTCATGAAGGAAATACTGGACAATCAAATTAATGACTTTCCAGGCTTCAGGATGCCTTTCTACACTATATAAAGGTGGAAATGTACATTGGAAACGTTTGGTTTAGCTGTTATAAAAGTTTGGTTTTTTAGTGCTGTAAATGCATTTTCAGCTCGCGCTGTACACATTTGCTATGAGAGGCATTATCTCATAAGGGAAATATTGGACAATCAAATTAATGACTGCCCAGGCTTCAGGATGTCTTTTTACACTATATAAGGGTGGAAATTTACATTGGAAACGTTTAGTTTAGCTGTTAATGAAGTTTCGTTTTTTTAGTGCTGAAAATTCATTGTCTGCTGGCGCTGTACACTTTTTCTAAGTGTTGCAATATCTCATGAAGGAAATACTGGACAATCAAATTAATGACTTTCCAGGCTTCAGGATGCCTTTCTACACTATATAAAGGTGGAAATGTACATTGGAAACGTTTGGTTTAGCTGTTATAAAAGTTTGGTTTTTTAGTGCTGTAAATGCATTTTCAGCTCGCGCTGTACACATTTGCTATGAGAGGCATTATCTCATAAGGGAAATATTGGACAATCAAATTAATGACTGCCCAGGCTTCAGGATGTCTTTTTACACTATATAAAGGTGGAAATATACATTGGAAACTTTTAGTTTAGCTGTTAATGAAGTTTCGTTTTTTTAGTGCTGAAAATTCATTGTCTGCTGGCGCTGTACACTTTTTCTAAGTGTTGCAATATCTCATGAAGGAAATACTGGACAATCAAATTAATGACTTTCCAGGCTTCAGGATGCCTTTCTACACTATATAAAGGTGGAAATGTACATTGGAAACGTTTGGTTTAGCTGTTATAAAAGTTTGGTTTTTTAGTGCTGTAAATGCATTTTCAGCTCGCGCTGTACACATTTGCTATGAGAGGCATTATCTCATAAGGGAAATATTGGACAATCAAATTAATGACTGCCCAGGCTTCAGGATGTCTTTTTACACTATATAAGGGTGGAAATTTACATTGGAAACGTTTAGTTTAGCTGTTAATGAAGTTTCGTTTTTTTAGTGCTGAAAATTCATTGTCTGCTGGCGCTGTACACATTTGCTATGTGAGGCATTATCTCATAAGGGAAATACTGGACAATCAAATTAATGACTGCCCAGGCTTCAGGATGTCTTTTTACACTATATAAAGGTGGAAATTTACATTGGAAACGTTTGGTTTAGCTGTTATAAAAATTTTGGTTTTTTAGTGCTGAAAATGCATTTTCAGCTCGCACTGTACACATTTGCTATGTGAGGCATTATCTCATAAGGGAAATACTGGACAATCAAATTAATGACTTCCCAGGCTTCAGGATGCCTTTTTACACTCTATAAATGTGGAAATTTACATTGGAAACGTTTGGTTTAGCTGTTAATGAAGTTTCGTTTTTTTAGTGCTGAAAATTCATTGTCTGCTGGCGCTGTACACTTTTTCTAAGTGTTGCAATATCTCATGAAGGAAATACTGGACAATCAAATTAATGACTTTCCAGGCTTCAGGATGCCTTTCTACACTATATAAAGGTAGAAATTTACATTGGAAACGTTTGGTTTAGCTGTTATAAAAGTTTGGTTTTTTAGTGCAGTAAATGCATTTTCAGCTCGCGCTGTACACATTTGCTATGAGAGGCATTATCTCATAAGGGAAATATTGGACAATCAAATTAATGACTGCCCAGGCTTCAGGATGTCTTTTTACACTATATAAAGGTGGAAATTTACATTGGAAACGTTTAGTTTAGCTGTTATTAAAGTTTGTTTTTTTAGTGCTGTAAATGCATTTTCAGCTCGCGCTGTACACATTTGCTATGTGAGGCATTATCTCATAAGGGAAATACTGGACAATCAAATTAATGACTGCCCAGGCTTCAGGATGTCTTTTTACACTATATAAAGGTGGAAATTTACATTGGAAACGTTTGGTTTAGCTGTTATAAAAGTTTGGTTTTTTAGTGCTGAAAATGCATTTTCAGCTCGCACTGTACACATTTGCTATGTGAGGCATTATCTCATAAGGGAAATACTGGACAATCAAATTAATGACTTCCCAGGCTTCAGGATGCCTTTTTACACTCTATAAATGTGGAAATTTACATTGGAAACGTTTGGTTTAGCTGTTAATGAAGTTTCGTTTTTTTAGTGCTGAAAATTCATTGTCTGCTGGCGCTGTACACTTTTTCTAAGTGTTGCAATATCTCATGAAGGAAATACTGGACAATCAAATTAATGACTTTCCAGGCTTCAGGATGCCTTTCTACACTATATAAAGGTGGAAATTTACATTTGAAACGTTTGGTTTAGCTGTTATAAAAGTTTGGTTTTTTAGTGCTGTAAATGCATTTTCAGCTCGCACTGTACACATTTGCTATGAGAGGCATTATCTCATAAGGGAAATATTGGACAATCAAATTAATGACTGCCCAGGCTTCAGGATGTCTTTTTACACTATATAAAGGTGGAAATTTACATTGGAAACGTTTGGTTTAGCTGTTATAAAAGTTTGGTTTTTTAGTGCTTAAAATGCATTTTCAGCTCGCACTGTACACATTTGCTATGTGAGGCATTATCTCATAAGGGAAATACTGGACAATCAAATTAATGACTTCCCAGGCTTCAGGATGCCTTTTTACACTCTATAAAGGTGGAAATTTACATTGGAAACGTTTGGTTTAGCTGTTATAAAAGTTTGTTTTTTTCGTGCTGTAAATGCATTTTCAGCTCGCGCTGTACACATTTGCAATGAGAGGCATTATCTCATAAGGGAAATATTGGACAATCAAATTAATGACTGCCCAGGCTTCAGGATGTCTTTTTACACTATATAAAGGTGGAAATTTACATTGGAAACGTTTAGTTTAGCTTTTAATGAACTTTCGTTTTTTTAGTGCTGAAAATTCATTGTCTGCTGGCGCTGTACACTTTTTCTAAGTGTTGCAATATCTCATGAAGGAAATACTGGACAATCAAATTAATGACTTTCCAGGCCTCAGGATGTCTTTTTACACTATATAAAGGTGGAAATTTACATTGGAAACGTTTGGTTTAGCTGTTATAAAAGTTTGGTTTTTTAGTGCTGTAAATGCATTTTCAGCTCGCGCTGTACACATTTGCTATGAGAGGCATTATCTCATAAGGGAAATATTGGACAATCAAATTAATGGCTGCCTAGGCTTCAGGATGTCTTTTTACACTATATAAAGGTGGAAATTTACATTGGAAACTTTTAGTTTAGCTGTTAATGAAGTTTCGTTTTTTTAGTGCTGAAAATTCATTGTCTGCTGGCGCTGTACACTTTTTCTAAGTGTTGCAATATCTCATGAAGGAAATACTGGACAATCAAATTAATGTCTTTCCAGGCTTCAGGATGCCTTTCTACACTATATAAAGGTGGAAATGTACATTGGAAACGTTTGGTTTAGCTGTTATAAAAGTTTGGTTTTTTAGTGCTGTAAATGCATTTTCAGCTCGCGCTGTACACATTTGCTATGAGAGGCATTATCTCATAAGGGAAATATTGGACAATCAAATTAATGACTGCCCAGGCTTCAGGATGTCTTTTTACACTATATAAGGGTGGAAATTTACATTGGAAACGTTTAGTTTAGCTGTTAATGAAGTTTCGTTTTTTTAGTGCTGAAAATTCATTGTCTGCTGGCGCTGTACACTTTTTCTAAGTGTTGCAATATCTCATGAAGGAAATACTGGACAATCAAATTAATGACTTTCCAGGCTTCAGGATGCCTTTCTACACTATATAAAGGTGGAAATGTACATTGGAAACGTTTGGTTTAGCTGTTATAAAAGTTTGGTTTTTTAGTGCTGTAAATGCATTTTCAGCTCGCGCTGTACACATTTGCTATGAGAGGCATTATCTCATAAGGGAAATATTGGACAATCAAATTAATGACTGCCCAGGCTTCAGGATGTCTTTTTACACTATATAAAGGTGGAAATATACATTGGAAACGTTTAGTTTAGCTGTTAATGAAGTTTCGTTTTTTTAGTGCTGAAAATTCATTGTCTGCTGGCGCTGTACACTTTTTCTAAGTGTTGCAATATCTCATGAAGGAAATACTGGACAATAAAATTTATGACTTTCCAGGCTTCAGGATGCCTTTCTACACTATATAAAGGTTGAAATTTACATTGGAAACGTTTGGTTTAGCTGTTATAAAAGTTTGTTTTTTTAGTGCTGTAAATACATTTTCAGCTCGCGCTGTACACATTTGCTATGAGAGGCATTATCTCATAAGGGAAATATTGGACAATCAAATTAATGACTGCCCAGGCTTCAGGATGTCTTTTTACACTATATAAAGGTGGAAATTTACATTGGAAACGTTTGGTTTAGCTGTTATAAAAGTTTGGTTTTTTAGTGCTTAAAATGCATTTTCAGCTCGCACTGTACACATTTGCTATGTGAGGCATTATCTCATAAGGGAAATACTGGACAATCAAATTAATGACTTCCCAGGCTTCAGGATGCCTTTTTACACTCTATAAAGGTGGAAATTTACATTGGAAACGTTTGGTTTAGCTGTTATAAAAGTTTGTTTTTTTCGTGCTGTAAATGCATTTTCAGCTCGCGCTGTACACATTTGCAATGAGAGGCATTATCTCATAAGGGAAATATTGGACAATCAAATTAATGACTGCCCAGGCTTCAGGATGTCTTTTTACACTATATAAAGGTGGAAATTTACATTGGAAACGTTTAGTTTAGCTGTTAATGAAGTTTCGTTTTTTTTAGTGCTGAAAATTCATTGTCTGCTGGCGCTGTACACTTTTTCTAAGTGTTGCAATATCTCATGAAGGAAATACTGGACAATCAAATTAATGACTTTCCAGACTTCAGGATGCCTTTCTACACTATATAAAGGTGGAAATGTACATTGGAAACGTTTGGTTTAGCTGTTATAAAAGTTTGGTTTTTTAGTGCTGTAAATGCATTTTCAGCTCGCACTGTACACATTTGCTATGAGAGGCATTATCTCATAAGGGAAATATTGGACAATCAAATTAATGACTGCCCAGGCTTCAGGATGTCTTTTTACACTATATAAAGGTGGAAATTTACATTGGAAACGTTTGGTTTAGCTGTTATAAAAGTTTGGTTTTTTAGTGCTTAAAATGCATTTTCAGCTCGCACTGTACACATTTGCTATGTGAGGCATTATCTCATAAGGGAAATACTGGACAATCAAATTAATGACTTCCCAGGCTTCAGGATGCCTTTTTACACTCTATAAAGGTGGAAATTTACATTGGAAACGTTTGGTTTAGCTGTTATAAAAGTTTGTTTTTTTCGTGCTGTAAATGCATTTTCAGCTCGCGCTGTACACATTTGCAATGAGAGGCATTATCTCATAAGGGAAATATTGGACAATCAAATTAATGACTGCCCAGGCTTCAGGATGTCTTTTTACACTATATAAAGGTGGAAATTTACATTGGAAACGTTTAGTTTAGCTTTTAATGAACTTTCGTTTTTTTAGTGCTGAAAATTCATTGTCTGCTGGCGCTGTACACTTTTTCTAAGTGTTGCAATATCTCATGAAGGAAATACTGGACAATCAAATTAATGACTTTCCAGGCCTCAGGATGTCTTTTTACACTATATAAAGGTGGAAATTTACATTGGAAACGTTTGGTTTAGCTGTTATAAAAGTTTGGTTTTTTAGTGCTGTAAATGCATTTTCAGCTCGCGCTGTACACATTTGCTATGAGAGGCATTATCTCATAAGGGAAATATTGGACAATCAAATTAATGGCTGCCTAGGCTTCAGGATGTCTTTTTACACTATATAAAGGTGGAAATTTACATTGGAAACTTTTAGTTTAGCTGTTAATGAAGTTTCGTTTTTTTAGTGCTGAAAATTCATTGTCTGCTGGCGCTGTACACTTTTTCTAAGTGTTGCAATATCTCATGAAGGAAATACTGGACAATCAAATTAATGACTTTCCAGGCTTCAGCATGCCTTTCTACACTATATAAAGGTGGAAATGTACATTGGAAACGTTTGGTTTAGCTGTTATAAAAGTTTGGTTTTTTAGTGCTGTAAATGCATTTTCAGCTCGCGCTGTACACATTTGCTATGAGAGGCATTATCTCATAAGGGAAATATTGGACAATCAAATTAATGACTGCCCAGGCTTCAGGATGTCTTTTTACACTATATAAGGGTGGAAATTTACATTGGAAACGTTTAGTCTAGCTGTTAAGGAAGTTTCGTTTTTTTAGTGCTGAAAATTCATTGTCTGCTGGCGCTGTACACTTTTTCTAAGTGTTGCAATATCTCATGAAGGAAATACTGGACAATCAAATTAATGACTTTCCAGGCTTCAGGATGCCTTTCTACACTATATAAAGGTGGAAATGTACATTGGAAACGTTTGGTTTAGCTGTTATAAAAGTTAGGTTTTTTAGTGCTGTAAATGCATTTTCAGCTCGCGCTGTACACATTTGCTATGAGAGGCATTATCTCATAAGGGAAATATTGGACAATCAAATTAATGACTGCCCAGGCTTCAGGATGTCTTTTTACACTATATAAAGGTGGAAATATACATTGGAAACGTTTAGTTTAGCTGTTAATGAAGTTTCGTTTTTTTAGTGCTGAAAATTCATTGTCTGCTGGCGCTGTACACTTTTTCTAAGTGTTGCAATATCTCATGAAGGAAATACTGGACAATCAAATTTATGACTTTCCAGGCTTCAGGATGCCTTTCTACACTATATAAAGGTTGAAATTTACATTGGAAACGTTTGGTTTAGCTGTTATAAAAGTTTGTTTTTTTAGTGCTGTAAATACATTTTCAGCTCGCGCTGTACACATTTGCTATGAGAGGCATTATCTCATAAGGGAAATATTGGACAATCAAATTAATGACTGCCCAGGCTTCAGGATGTCTTTTTACACTATATAAAGGTGGAAATTTACATTGGAAACGTTTGGTTTAGCTGTTATAAAAGTTTGGTTTTTTAGTGCTTAAAATGCATTTTCAGCTCGCACTGTACACATTTGCTATGTGAGGCATTATCTCATAAGGGAAATACTGGACAATCAAATTAATGACTTCCCAGGCTTCAGGATGCCTTTTTACACTCTATAAAGGTGGAAATTTACATTGGAAACGTTTGGTTTAGCTGTTATAAAAGTTTGTTTTTTTCGTGCTGTAAATGCATTTTCAGCTCGCGCTGTACACATTTGCAATGAGAGGCATTATCTCATAAGGGAAATATTACACAATCAAATTAATGACTGCCCAGGCTTCAGGATGTCTTTTTACACTAGATAAAGGTGGAAATTTACATTGGAAACGTTTAGTTTAGCTGTTAATGAAGTTTCGTTTTTTTTAGTGCTGAAAATTCATTGTCTGCTGGCGCTGTACACTTTTTCTAAGTGTTGCAATATCTCATGAAGGAAATACTGGACAATCAAATTAATGACTTTCCAGGCTTCAGGATGCCTTTCTACACTATATAAAGGTGGAAATTTACATTGGAAACGTTTGGTTTAGCTGTTATAAAAGTTTGGTTTTTTAGTGCTGTAAATGCATTTTCAGCTCGCGCTGTACACATTTGCTATGAGAGGCATTATCTCATAAGGGAAATATTGGACAAACAAATTAATGACTGCCCAGGCTTCAGGATGTCTTTTTACACTATATAAAGGTGGAAATTTACATTGGAAACGTTTGGTTTAGCTGTTATAAAAGTTTGGTTTTTTAGTGCTGTAAATGCATTTTCAGCTCGCGCTGTACACATTTGCTATGTGAGGCATTATCTCATAAGGGAAATACTGGACAATCAAATTAATGACTGCCCAGGCTTCAGGATGTCTTTTTACACTATATAAAGGTGGAAATTTACATTGGAAACGTTTGGTTTAGCTGTTATAAAAGTTTGTTTTTTTAGTGCTGTGAAAATGCATTTTCAGCTCGCACTGTACACATTTGCTATGTGAGGCATTATCTCATAAGGGAAATACTGGACAATCAAATTAATGACTTCGCAGGCTTCAGGATGCCTTTTTACACTCTATAAATGTGGAAATTTACATTGGAAACGTTTGGTTTAGCTGTTAATGAAGTTTCGTTTTTTTAGAGCTGAAAATTCATTGTCTGCTGGCGCTGTACACTTTTTCTAAGTGTTGCAATATCTCATGAAGGAAATACTGGACAATCAAATTAATGACTTTCCAGGCTTCAGGATGCCTTTCTACACTATATAAAGGTGGAAAATTTACATTGGAAACGTTTGGTTTAGCTGTTATAAAAGTTTGGTTTTTTAGTGCTGTAAATGCATTTTCAGCTCGCGCTGTACACATTTGCTATGAGAGGCATTATCTCATAAGGGAAATATTGGACAATCAAATTAATGACTGCCCAGGCTTCAGGATGTCTATTTACACTATATAAAGGTGGAAATTTACATTGGAAACGTTTGGTTTAGCTGTTATAAAAGTTTGGTTTTTTAGTGCTGTAAATGCATTTTCAGCTCGCGCTGTACACATTTGCTATGAGAGGCATTATCTCATAAGGGAAATATTGGACAATCAAATTAATGACTGCCCAGGCTTCAGGATGTCTTTTTACTCTATATAAAGGTGGAAATTTACATTGGAAACGTTTAGTTTAGCTGTTAATGAAGTTTCGTTTTTTTAGTGCTGAAAATTCATTGTCTGCTGGCGCTGTACACTTTTTCTAAGTGTTGCAATATCTCATGAAGGAAATACTGGACAATCAAATCAATGACTTTCCAGGCTTCAGGATGCCTTTCTACACTAGATAAAGGTGGAAATTTACATTGGAAACGTTTGGTTTAGCAGTTATAAAAGTTTGGTTTTTTAGTGCTGTAAATGCATTTTCAGCTCGCACTGTACACATTTGCTATGTGAGGCATTATCTCATAAGGGAAATACTGGACAATCAAATTAATGACTTCCCAGGCTTCAGGATGCCTTTTTACACTCTATAAATGTGGAAATTTACATTGGAAACGTTTGGTTTAGCTGTTAATGATGTTTCGTTTTTTTAGTGCTGAAAATTCATTGTCTGCTGGCGCTGTACACTTTTTCTAAGTGTTGCAATATCTCATGAAGGAAATACTGGACAATCAAATTAATGACTTTCCAGGCTTCAGGATGCCTTTCTACACTATATAAAGGTGGAAATGTACATTGGAAACGTTTGGTTTAGCTGTTATAAAAGTTTGGTTTTTTTAGTGCTGAAAATGCATTTTCAGCTCGCACTGTACACATTTGCTATGTGAGGCATTATCTCATAAGGGAAATACTGGACAATCAAATTAATGACTGCCCAGGCTTCAGGATGTCTTTTTACACTATATAAAGGTGGAAATTTACATTGGAAACGTTTGGTTTAGCTGTTATAAAAGTTTGGTTTTTTAGTGCTGAAAATGCATTTTCAGCTCGCACTGTACACATTTGCTATGTGAGGCATTATCTCATAAGGGAAATACTGGACAATCAAATTAATGACTTCCCAGGCTTCAGGATGCCTTTTTACACTCTATAAATGTGGAAATTTACATTGGAAAGGTTTGGTTTAGCTGTTAATGAAGTTTCGTTTTTTTAGTGCTGAAAATTCATTGTCTGCTGGCGCTGTACACTTTTTCTAAGTGTTGCAATATCTCATGAAGGAAATACTGGACAATCAAATTAATGACTTTCCAGGCTTCATGATGCCTTTCTACACTATATAAAGGTGGGAATTTACATTGGAAACGTTTGGTTTAGCTGTTATAAAAGTTTGGTTTTTTAGTGCTGTAAATGCATTTTCAGCTCGCGCTGTACACATTTGCTATGAGAGGCATTATCTCATAAGGGAAATATTGGACAATCAAATTAATGACTGCCCAGGCTTCAGGATGTCTTTTTACACTATATAAAGGTCGAAATTTACATTGGAAACGTTTAGTTTAGCTGTTATAAAAGTTTGTTTTTTTAGTGCTGTAAATGCATTTTCAGCTCGCGCTGTACACATTTGCTATGTGAGGCATTATCTCATAAGGGAAATACTGGACAATCAAATTAATGACTGCCCAGGCTTCAGGATGTCTTTTTACACTATATAAAGGTGGAAATTTACATTGGAAACGTTTGGTTTAGCTGTTATAAAAGTTTGTTTTTTTAGTGCTGAAAATGCATTTTCAGCTCGCACTGTACACATTTGCTATGTGAGGCATTATCTCATAAGGGAAATACTGGACAATCAAATTAATGACTTCCCAGGCTTCAGGATGCCTTTTTACACTCTATAAATGTGGAAATTTACATTGGAAACGTTTGGTTTAGCTGTTAATGAAGTTTCGTTTTTTTAGTGCTGAAAATTCATTGTCTGCTGGCGCTGTACACTTTTTCTAAGTGTTGCAATATCTCATGAAGGAAATACTGGACAATCAAATTAATGACTTTCCAGGCTTCAGGATGCCTTTCTACACTATATAAAGGTGGAAATTTACATTTGAAACGTTTGGTTTAGCTGTTATAAAAGTTTGTTTTTTTAGTGCTGTAAATGCATTTTCAGCTCGCGCTGTACACATTTGCTATGAGAGGCATTATCTCATAAGGGAAATATTGGACAATCAAATTAATGACTGCCCAGGCTTCAGGATGTCTTTTTACACTATATAAAGGTGGAAATTTACATTGGAAACGTTTGGTTTAGCTGTTATAAAAGTTTGGTTTTTTAGTGCTTAAAATGCATTTTCAGCTCGCACTGTACACATTTGCTATGTGAGGCATTATCTCATAAGGGAAATACTGGACAATCAAATTAATGACTTCCCAGGCTTCAGGATGCCTTTTTACACTCTATAAAGGTGGAAATTTACATTGGAAACGTTTGGTTTAGCTGTTATAAAAGTTTGTTTTTTTCGTGCTGTAAATGCATTTTCAGCTCGCGCTGTACACATTTGCAATGAGAGGCATTATCTCATAAGGGAAATATTGGACAATCAAATTAATGACTGCCCAGGCTTCAGGATGTCTTTTTACACTATATAAAGGTGGAAATTTACATTGGAAACGTTTAGTTTAGCTTTTAATGAACTTTCGTTTTTTTAGTGCTGAAAATTCATTGTCTGCTGGCGCTGTACACTTTTTCTAAGTGTTGCAATATCTCATGAAGGAAATACTGGACAATCAAATTAATGACTTTCCAGGCCTCAGGATGTCTTTTTACACTATATAAAGGTGGAAATTTACATTGGAAACGTTTGGTTTAGCTGTTATAAAAGTTTGGTTTTTTAGTGCTGTAAATGCATTTTCAGCTCGCGCTGTACACATTTGCTATGAGAGGCATTATCTCATAAGGGAAATATTGGACAATCAAATTAATGGCTGCCTAGGCTTCAGGATGTCTTTTTACACTATATAAAGGTGGAAATTTACATTGGAAACTTTTAGTTTAGCTGTTAATGAAGTTTCGTTTTTTTAGTGCTGAAAATTCATTGTCTGCTGGCGCTGTACACTTTTTCTAAGTGTTGCAATATCTCATGAAGGAAATACTGGACAATCAAATTAATGACTTTCCAGGCCTCAGGATGTCTTTTTACACTATATAAAGGTGGAAATATACATTGGAAACTTTTAGTTTAGCTGTTAATGAAGTTTCGTTTTTTTAGTGCTGAAAATTCATTGTCTGCTGGCGCTGTACACTTTTTCTAAGTGTTGCAATATCTCATGAAGGAAATACTGGACAATCAAATTAATGACTGCCCAGGCTTCAGGATGTCTTTTTACACTATATAAAGGTGGAAATATACATTGGAAACTTTTAGTTTAGCTGTTAATGAAGTTTCGTTTTTTTAGTGCTGAAAATTCATTGTCTGCTGGCGCTGTACACTTTTTCTAAGTGTTGCAATATCTCATGAAGGAAATACTGGACAATCAAATTAATGACTTTCCAGGCTTCAGGATGCCTTTCTACACTATATAAAGGTGGAAATGTACATTGGAAACGTTTGGTTTAGCTGTTAAAAAAGTTTGGTTTTTTAGTGCTGAAAATGCATTTTCAGCTCGCACTGTACACATTTGCTATGTGAGGCATTATCTCATAAGGGAAATACTTGACAATCAAATTAATGACTTTCCAGGCTTCAGGATGCCTTTCTACACTATATAAAGGTGGAAATGTACATTGGAAACGTTTGGTTTAGCTGTTATAAAAGTTTGGTTTTTTAGTGCTGTAAATGCATTTTCAGCTCGCGCTGTACACATTTACTATGAGAGGCATTATCTCATAAGGGAAATATTGGACAATCAAATTAATGACTGCCCAGGCTTCAGGATGTCTTTTTACACTATATAAAGGTGGAAATATACATTGGAAACGTTTAGTTTAGCTGTTAATGAAGTTTCGTTTTTTTAGTGCTGAAAATTCATTGTCTGCTGGCGCTGTACACTTTTTCTAAGTGTTGCAATATCTCATGAAGGAAATACTGGACAATCAAATTAATGACTTTCCAGGCTTCAGGATGCCTTTCTACACTATATAAAGGTAGAAATTTACATTGGAAACGTTTGGTTTAGCTGTTATAAAAGTTTGGTTTTTTAGTGCAGTAAATGCATTTTCAGCTCGCGCTGTACACATTTGCTA
The DNA here is from genome assembly GCF_059441095.1 of Idiotropiscis lumnitzeri. Lineage (NCBI taxonomy): Eukaryota > Metazoa > Chordata > Actinopteri > Syngnathiformes > Syngnathidae > Idiotropiscis > Idiotropiscis lumnitzeri. Next base: position 868,750 of record NW_028283563.1, on the reverse strand, counting down.
TGAGAGGCATTATCTCATAAGGGAAATATTGGACAATCAAATTAATGACTGCCCAGGCTTCAGGATGTCTTTTTACACTATATAAAGGTGGAAATTTACATTGGAAACGTTTAGTTTAGCTGTTATTAAAGTTTGTTTTTTTAGTGCTGTAAATGCATTTTCAGCTCGCGCTGTACACATTTGCTATGTGAGGCATTATCTCATAAGGGAAATACTGGACAATCAAATTAATGACTGCCCAGGCTTCAGGATGTCTTTTTACACTATATAAAGGTGGAAATTTACATTGGAAACGTTTGGTTTAGCTGTTATAAAAGTTTGGTTTTTTAGTGCTGAAAATGCATTTTCAGCTCGCACTGTACACATTTGCTATGTGAGGCATTATCTCATAAGGGAAATACTGGACAATCAAATTAATGACTTCCCAGGCTTCAGGATGCCTTTTTACACTCTATAAATGTGGAAATTTACATTGGAAACGTTTGGTTTAGCTGTTAATGAAGTTTCGTTTTTTTAGTGCTGAAAATTCATTGTCTGCTGGCGCTGTACACTTTTTCTAAGTGTTGCAATATCTCATGAAGGAAATACTGGACAATCAAATTAATGACTTTCCAGGCTTCAGGATGCCTTTCTACACTATATAAAGGTGGAAATTTACATTTGAAACGTTTGGTTTAGCTGTTATAAAAGTTTGGTTTTTTAGTGCTGTAAATGCATTTTCAGCTCGCACTGTACACATTTGCTATGAGAGGCATTATCTCATAAGGGAAATATTGGACAATCAAATTAATGACTGCCCAGGCTTCAGGATGTCTTTTTACACTATATAAAGGTGGAAATTTACATTGGAAACGTTTAGTTTAGCTTTTAATGAACTTTCGTTTTTTTAGTGCTGAAAATTCATTGTCTGCTGGCGCTGTACACTTTTTCTAAGTGTTGCAATATCTCATGAAGGAAATACTGGACAATCAAATTAATGACTTTCCAGGCCTCAGGATGTCTTTTTACACTATATAAAGGTGGAAATTTACATTGGAAACGTTTGGTTTAGCTGTTATAAAAGTTTGGTTTTTTAGTGCTGTAAATGCATTTTCAGCTCGCGCTGTACACATTTGCTATGAGAGGCATTATCTCATAAGGGAAATATTGGACAATCAAATTAATGGCTGCCTAGGCTTCAGGATGTCTTTTTACACTATATAAAGGTGGAAATTTACATTGGAAACTTTTAGTTTAGCTGTTAATGAAGTTTCGTTTTTTTAGTGCTGAAAATTCATTGTCTGCTGGCGCTGTACACTTTTTCTAAGTGTTGCAATATCTCATGAAGGAAATACTGGACAATCAAATTAATGACTTTCCAGGCTTCAGGATGCCTTTCTACACTATATAAAGGTGGAAATGTACATTGGAAACGTTTAATTTAGCTGTTATAAAAGTTTGGTTTTTTAGTGCTGTAAATGCATTTTCAGCTCGCGCTGTACACATTTGCTATGAGAGGCATTATCTCATAAGGGAAATATTGGACAATCAAATTAATGACTGCCCAGGCTTCAGGATGTCTTTTTACACTATATAAGGGTGGAAATTTACATTGGAAACGTTTAGTTTAGCTGTTAATGAAGTTTCGTTTTTTTAGTGCTGAAAATTCATTGTCTGCTGGCGCTGTACACTTTTTCTAAGTGTTGCAATATCTCATGAAGGAAATACTGGACAATCAAATTAATGACTTTCCAGGCTTCAGGATGCCTTTCTACACTATATAAAGGTGGAAATGTACATTGGAAACGTTTGGTTTAGCTGTTATAAAAGTTTGGTTTTTTAGTGCTGTAAATGCATTTTCAGCTCGCGCTGTACACATTTGCTATGAGAGGCATTATCTCATAAGGGAAATATTGGACAACCAAATTAATGACTGCCCAGGCTTCAGGATGTCTTTTTACACTATATAAAGGTGGAAATATACATTGGAAACGTTTAGTTTAGCTGTTAATGAAGTTTCGTTTTTTTAGTGCTGAAAATTCATTGTCTGCTGGCGCTGTACACTTTTTCTAAGTGTTGCAATATCTCATGAAGGAAATACTGGACAATCAAATTTATGACTTTCCAGGCTTCAGGATGCCTTTCTACACTATATAAAGGTGGAAATTTACATTGGAAACGTTTGGTTTAGCTGTTATAAAAGTTTGTTTTTTTAGTGCTGTAAATACATTTTCAGCTCGCGCTGTACACATTTGCTATGAGAGGCATTATCTCATAAGGGAAATATTGGACAATCAAATTAATGACTGCCCAGGCTTCAGGATGTCTTTTTACACTATATAAAGGTGGAAATTTACATTGGAAACGTTTGGTTTAGCTGTTATAAAAGTTTGGTGTTTTAGTGCTTAAAATGCATTTTCAGCTCGCACTGTACACATTTGCTATGTGAGGCATTATCTCATAAGGGAAATACTGGACAATCAAATTAATGACTTCCCAGGCTTCAGGATGCCTTTTTACACTCTATAAAGGTGGAAATTTACATTGGAAACGTTTGGTTTAGCTGTTATAAAAGTTTGTTTTTTTCGTGCTGTAAATGCATTTTCAGCTCGCGCTGTACACATTTGCAATGAGAGGCATTATCTCATAAGGGAAATATTGGACAATCAAATTAATGACTGCCCAGGCTTCAGGATGTCTTTTTACACTATATAAAGGTGGAAATTTACATTGGAAACGTTTAGTTTAGCTGTTAATGAAGTTTCGTTTTTTTTAGTGCTGAAAATTCATTGTCTGCTGGCGCTGTACACTTTTTCTAAGTGTTGCAATATCTCATGAAGGAAATACTGGACAATCAAATTAATGACTTTCCAGGCTTCAGGATGCCTTTCTACACTATATAAAGGTGGAAATTTACATTGGAAACGTTTGGTTTAGCTGTTATAAAAGTTTGGTTTTTTAGTGCTGTAAATGCATTTTCAGCTCGCGCTGTACACATTTGCTATGAGAGGCATTATCTCATAAGGGAAATATTGGACAATCAAATTAATGACTGCCCAGGCTTCAGGATGTCTTTTTACACTATATAAAGGTGGAAATTTACATTGGAAACGTTTGGTTTAGCTGTTATAAAAGTTTGGTTTTTTAGTGCTGTAAATGCATTTTCAGCTCGCGCTGTACACATTTGCTATGTGAGGCATTATCTCATAAGGGAAATACTGGACAATCAAATTAATGACTGCCCAGGCTTCAGGATGTCTTTTTACACTATATAAAGGTGGAAATTTACATTGGAAACGTTTGGTTTAGCTGTTATAAAAGTTTGTTTTTTTAGTGCTGAAAATGCATTTTCAGCTCGCACTGTACACATTTGCTATGTGAGGCATTATCTCATAAGGGAAATACTGGACAATCAAATTAATGACTTCGCAGGCTTCAGGATGCCTTTTTACACTCTATATATGTGGAAATTTACATTGGAAACGTTTGGTTTAGCTGTTAATGAAGTTTCGTTTTTTTAGTGCTGAAAATTCATTGTCTGCTGGCGCTGTACACTTTTTCTAAGTGTTGCAATATCTCATGAAGGAAATACTGGACAATCAAATTAATGACTTTCCAGGCTTCAGGATGCCTTTCTACACTATATAAAGGTGGAAAATTTACATTGGAAACGTTTGGTTTAGCTGTTATAAAAGTTTGGTTTTTTAGTGCTGTAAATGCATTTTCAGCTCGCGCTGTACACATTTGCTATGAGAGGCATTATCTCATAAGGGAAATATTGGACAATCAAATTAATGACTGCCCAGGCTTCAGGATGTCTTTTTACACTATATAAAGGTGGAAATTTACATTGGAAACGTTTGGTTTAGCTGTTATAAAAGTTTGGTTTTTTAGTGCTGTAAATGCATTTTCAGCTCGCGCTGTACACATTTGCAATGAGAGGCATTATCTCATAAGGGAAATATTGGACAATCAAATTAATGACTGCCCAGGCTTCAGGATGTCTTTTTACACTATATAAAGGTGGAAATTTACATTGGAAACGTTTAGTTTAGCTTTTAATGAACTTTCGTTTTTTTAGTGCTTGAAAATTCATTGTCTGCTGGCGCTGTACACTTTTTCTAAGTGTTGCAATATCTCATGAAGGAAATACTGGACAATCAAATTAATGACTTTCCAGGCCTCAGGATGTCTTTTTACACTATATAAAGGTGGAAATTTACATTGGAAACGTTTGGTTTAGCTGTTATAAAAGTTTGGTTTTTTAGTGCTGTAAATGCATTTTCAGCTCGCGCTGTACACATTTGCAATGAGAGGCATTATCTCATAAGGGAAATATTGGACAATCAAATTAATGACTGCCCAGGCTTCAGGATGTCTTTTTACACTATATAAAGGTGGAAATTTACATTGGAAACGTTTAGTTTAGCTTTTAATGAACTTTCGTTTTTTTAGTGCTTGAAAATTCATTGTCTGCTGGCGCTGTACACTTTTTCTAAGTGTTGCAATATCTCATGAAGGAAATACTGGACAATCAAATTAATGACTTTCCAGGCCTCAGGATGTCTTTTTACACTATCTAAAGGTGGAAATATACATTGGAAACTTTTAGTTTAGCTGTTAATGAAGTTTCGTTTTTTTAGTGCTGAAAATTCATTGTCTGCTGGCGCTGTACACTTTTTCTAAGTGTTGCAATATCTCATGAAGGAAATACTGGACAATCAAATTAATGACTGCCCAGGCTTCAGGATGTCTTTTTACACTATATAAAGGTGGAAATATACATTGGAAACTTTTAGTTTAGCTGTTAATGAAGTTTCGTTTTTTTAGTGCTGAAAATTCATTGTCTGCTGGCGCTGTACACTTTTTCTAAGTGTTGCAATATCTCATGAAGGAAATACTGGACAATCAAATTAATGACTTTCCAGGCTTCAGGATGCCTTTCTACACTATATAAAGGTGGAAATGTACATTGGAAACGTTTGGTTTAGCTGTTATAAAAGTTTGGTTTTTTAGTGCTGTAAATGCATTTTCAGCTCGCGCTGTACACATTTGCTATGAGAGGCATTATCTCATAAGGGAAATATTGGACAATCAAATTAATGACTGCCCAGGCTTCAGGATGTCTTTTTACACTATATAAGGGTGGAAATTTACATTGGAAACGTTTGGTTTAGCTGTTATAAAAGTTTGGTTTTTTAGTGCTGAAAATGCATTTTCAGCTCGCACTGTACACATTTGCTATGTGAGGCATTATCTCATAAGGGAAATACTGGACAATCAAATTAATGACTTTCCAGGCTTCAGGATGCCTTTCTACACTATATAAAGGTGGAAATGTACATTGGAAACGTTTGGTTTAGCTGTTATAAAAGTTTGGTTTTTTAGTGCTGTAAATGCATTTTCAGCTCGCGCTGTACACATTTACTATGAGAGGCATTATCTCATAAGGGAAATATTGGACAATCAAATTAATGACTGCCCAGGCTTCAGGATGTCTTTTTACACTATATAAAGGTGGAAATATACATTGGAAACGTTTAGTTTAGCTGTTAATGAAGTTTCGTTTTTTTAGTGCTGAAAATTCATTGTCTGCTGGCGCTGTACACTTTTTCTAAGTGTTGCAATATCTCATGAAGGAAATACTGGACAATCAAATTAATGACTTTCCAGGCTTCAGGATGCCTTTCTACACTATATAAAGGTAGAAATTTACATTGGAAACGTTTGGTTTAGCTGTTATAAAAGTTTGGTTTTTTAGTGCAGTAAATGCATTTTCAGCTCGCGCTGTACACATTTGCTATGAGAGGCATTATCTCATAAGGGAAATATTGGACAATCAAATTAATGACTGCCCAGGCTTCAGGATGTCTTTTTACACTATATAAAGGTGGAAATTTACATTGGAAACGTTTAGTTTAGCTGTTATTAAAGTTTGTTTTTTTAGCGCTGTAAATGCATTTTCAGCTCGCGCTGTACACATTTGCTATGTGAGGCATTATCTCATAAGGGAAATACTGGACAATCAAATTAATGACTGCCCAGGCTTCAGGATGTCTTTTTACACTATATAAAGGTGGAAATTTACATTGGAAACGTTTGGTTTAGCTGTTATAAAAGTTTGGTTTTTTAGTGCTGTAAATGCATTTTCAGCTCGCGCTGTACACATTTGCTATGAGAGGCATTATCTCATAAGGGAAATACTGGACAATCAAATTAATGACTTTCCAGGCTTCAGGATGCCTTTCTACACTATATAAAGGTGGAAATTTACATTTGAAACGTTTGGTTTAGCTGTTATAAAAGTTTGGTTTTTTAGTGCTGTAAATGCATTTTCAGCTCGCACTGTACACATTTGCTATGCGAGGCATTATCTCATAAGGGAAATATTGGACAATCAAATTAATGACTGCCCAGGCTTCAGGATGTCTTTTTACACTATATAAAGGTGGAAATTTACATTGGAAACGTTTAGTTTAGCTTTTAATGAACTTTCGTTTTTTTAGTGCTGAAAATTCATTGTCTGCTGGCGCTGTACACTTTTTCTAAGTGTTGCAATATCTCATGAAGGAAATACTGGACAATCAAATTAATGACTTTCCAGGCCTCAGGATGTCTTTTTACACTATATAAAGGTGGAAATTTACATTGGAAACGTTTGGTTTAGCTGTTATAAAAGTTTGGTTTTTTAGTGCTGTAAATGCATTTTCAGCTCGCGCTGTACACATTTGCTATGAGAGGCATTATCTCATAAGGGAAATATTGGACAATCAAATTAATGGCTGCCTAGGCTTCAGGATGTCTTTTTACACTATATAAAGGTGGAAATTTACATTGGAAACTTTTAGTTTAGCTGTTAATGAAGTTTCGTTTTTTTAGTGCTGAAAATTCATTGTCTGCTGGCGCTGTACACTTTTTCTAAGTGTTGCAATATCTCATGAAGGAAATACTGGACAATCAAATTAATGACTTTCCAGGCTTCAGGATGCCTTTCTACACTATATAAAGGTGGAAATGTACATTGGAAACGTTTGGTTTAGCTGTTATAAAAGTTTGGTTTTTTAGTGCTGTAAATGCATTTTCAGCTCGCGCTGTACACATTTGCTATGAGAGGCATTATCTCATAAGGGAAATATTGGACAATCAAATTAATGACTGCCCAGGCTTCAGGATGTCTTTTTACACTATATAAGGGTGGAAATTTACATTGGAAACGTTTAGTTTAGCTGTTAATGAAGTTTCGTTTTTTTAGTGCTGAAAATTCATTGTCTGCTGGCGCTGTACACTTTTTCTAAGTGTTGCAATATCTCATGAAGGAAATACTGGACAATCAAATTAATGACTTTCCAGGCTTCAGGATGCCTTTCTACACTATATAAAGGTGGAAATGTACATTGGAAACGTTTGGTTTAGCTGTTATAAAAGTTTGGTTTTTTAGTGCTGTAAATGCATTTTCAGCTCGCGCTGTACACATTTGCTATGAGAGGCATTATCTCATAAGGGAAATATTGGACAATCAAATTAATGACTGCCCAGGCTTCAGGATGTCTTTTTACACTATATAAAGGTGGAAATATACATTGGAAACGTTTAGTTTAGCTGTTAATGAAGTTTCGTTTTTTTAGTGCTGAAAATTCATTGTCTGCTGGCGCTGGACACTTTTTCTAAGTGTTGCAATATCTCATGAAGGAAATACTGGACAATCAAATTTATGACTTTCCAGGCTTCAGGATGCCTTTCTACACTATATAAAGGTGGAAATTTACATTGGAAACGTTTGGTTTAGCTGTTATAAAAGTTTGGTTTTTTAGTGCTGTAAATGCATTTTCAGCTCGCGCTGTACACATTTGCTATGAGAGGCATTATCTCATAAGGGAAATATTGGACAATCAAATTAATGACTGCCCAGGCTTCAGGATGTCTTTTTACACTATATAAAGGTGGAAATTTACATTGGAAACGTTTGGTTTAGCTGTTATAAAAGTTTGGTTTTTTAGTGCTGTAAATGCATTTTCAGCTCGCGCTGTACACATTTGCTATGTGAGGCATTATCTCATAAGGGAAATACTGGACAATCAAATTAATGACTGCCCAGGCTTCAGGATGTCTTTTTACACTATATAAAGGTGGAAATTTACATTGGAAACGTTTGGTTTAGCTGTTATAAAAGTTTGGTTTTTTAGTGCTGTAAATGCATTTTCAGCTCGCGCTGTACACATTTGCTATGAGAGGCATTATCTCATAAGGGAAATACTGGACAATCAAATTAATGACTTTCCAGGCTTCAGGATGCCTTTCTACACTATATAAAGGTGGAAATTTACATTTGAAACGTTTGGTTTAGCTGTTATAAAAGTTTGGTTTTTTAGTGCTGTAAATGCATTTTCAGCTCGCACTGTACACATTTGCTATGCGAGGCATTATCTCATAAGGGGAATATTGGACAATCAAATTAATGACTGCCCAGGCTTCAGGATGTCTTTTTACACTATATAAAGGTGGAAATTTACATTGGAAACGTTTAGTTTAGCTTTTAATGAACTTTCGTTTTTTTAGTGCTGAAAATTCATTGTCTGCTGGCGCTGTACACTTTTTCTAAGTGTTGCAATATCTCATGAAGGAAATACTGGACAATCAAATTAATGACTTTCCAGGCCTCAGGATGTCTTTTTACACTATATAAAGGTGGAAATTTACATTGGAAACGTTTGGTTTAGCTGTTATAAAAGTTTGGTTTTTTAGTGCTGTAAATGCATTTTCAGCTCGCGCTGTACACATTTGCTATGAGAGGCATTATCTCATAAGGGAAATATTGGACAATCAAATTAATGGCTGCCTAGGCTTCAGGATGTCTTTTTACACTATATAAAGGTGGAAATTTACATTGGAAACTTTTAGTTTAGCTGTTAATGAAGTTTCGTTTTTTTAGTGCTGAAAATTCATTGTCTGCTGGCGCTGTACACTTTTTCTAAGTGTTGCAATATCTCATGAAGGAAATACTGGACAATCAAATTAATGACTTTCCAGGCTTCAGGATGCCTTTCTACACTATATAAAGGTGGAAATGTACATTGGAAACGTTTGGTTTAGCTGTTATAAAAGTTTGGTTTTTTAGTGCTGTAAATGCATTTTCAGCTCGCGCTGTACACATTTGCTATGAGAGGCATTATCTCATAAGGGAAATATTGGACAATCAAATTAATGACTGCCCAGGCTTCAGGATGTCTTTTTACACTATATAAGGGTGGAAATTTACATTGGAAACGTTTAGTTTAGCTGTTAATGAAGTTTCGTTTTTTTAGTGCTGAAAATTCATTGTCTGCTGGCGCTGTACACTTTTTCTAAGTGTTGCAATATCTCATGAAGGAAATACTGGACAATCAAATTAATGACTTTCCAGGCTTCAGGATGCCTTTCTACACTATATAAAGGTGGAAATGTACATTGGAAACGTTTGGTTTAGCTGTTATAAAAGTTTGGTTTTTTAGTGCTGTAAATGCATTTTCAGCTCGCGCTGTACACATTTGCTATGAGAGGCATTATCTCATAAGGGAAATATTGGACAATCAAATTAATGACTGCCCAGGCTTCAGGATGTCTTTTTACACTATATAAAGGTGGAAATATACATTGGAAACGTTTAGTTTAGCTGTTAATGAAGTTTCGTTTTTTTAGTGCTGAAAATTCATTGTCTGCTGGCGCTGGACACTTTTTCTAAGTGTTGCAATATCTCATGAAGGAAATACTGGACAATCAAATTTATGACTTTCCAGGCTTCAGGATGCCTTTCTACACTATATAAAGGTGGAAATTTACATTGGAAACGTTTGGTTTAGCTGTTATAAAAGTTTGGTTTTTTAGTGCTGTAAATGCATTTTCAGCTCGCGCTGTACACATTTGCTATGAGAGGCATTATCTCATAAGGGAAATATTGGACAATCAAATTAATGACTGCCCAGGCTTCAGGATGTCTTTTTACACTATATAAAGGTGGAAATTTACATTGGAAACGTTTGGTTTAGCTGTTATAAAAGTTTGGTTTTTTAGTGCTGTAAATGCATTTTCAGCTCGCGCTGTACACATTTGCTATGTGAGGCATTATCTCATAAGGGAAATACTGGACAATCAAATTAATGACTGCCCAGGCTTCAGGATGTCTTTTTACACTATATAAAGGTGGAAATTTACATTGGAAACGTTTGGTTTAGCTGTTATAAAAGTTTGTTTTTTTAGTGCTGTGAAAATGCATTTTCAGCTCGCACTGTACACATTTGCTATGTGAGGCATTATCTCATAAGGGAAATACTGGACAATCAAATTAATGACTTCGCAGGCTTCAGGATGCCTTTTTACACTCTATAAATGTGGAAATTTACATTGGAAACGTTTGGTTTAGCTGTTAATGAAGTTTCGTTTTTTTAGTGCTGAAAATTCATTGTCTGCTGGCGCTGTACACTTTTTCTAAGTGTTGCAATATCTCATGAAGGAAATACTGGACAATCAAATTAATGACTTTCCAGGCTTCAGGATGCCTTTCTACACTATATAAAGGTGGAACATTTACATTGGAAACGTTTGGTTTAGCTGTTATAAAAGTTTGGTTTTTTAGTGCTGTAAATGCATTTTCAGCTCGCGCTGTACACATTTGCTATGAGAGGCATTATCTCATAAGGGAAATATTGGACAATCAAATTAATGACTGCCCAGGCTTCAGGATGTCTTTTTACACTATATAAAGGTGGAAATTTACATTGGAAACGTTTGGTTTAGCTGTTATAAAAGTTTGGTTTTTTAGTGCTGTAAATGCATTTTCAGCTCGCGCTGTACACATTTGCTATGAGAGGCATTATCTCATAAGGGAAATATTGGACAATCAAATTAATGACTGCCCAGGCTTCAGGATGTCTTTTTACTCTATATAAAGGTGGAAATTTACATTGGAAACGTTTAGTTTAGCTGTTAATGAAGTTTCGTCTTTTTAGTGCTGAAAATTCATTGTCTGCTGGCGCTGTACACTTTTTCTAAGTGTTGCAATATCTCATGAAGGAAATACTGGACAATCAAATCAATGACTTTCCAGGCTTCAGGATGCCTTTCTACACTTAGATAAAGGTGGAAATTTACATTGGAAACGTTTGGTTTAGCAGTTATAAAAGTTTGGTTTTTTAGTGCTGTAAATGCATTTTCAGCTCGCACTGTACACATTTGCTATGTGAGGCATTATCTCATAAGGGAAATACTGGACAATCAAATTAATGACTTCCCAGGCTTCAGGATGCCTTTTTACACTCTATAAATGTGGAAATTTACATTGGAAACGTTTGGTTTAGCTGTTAATGAAGTTTCGTTTTTTTAGTGCTGAAAATTCATTGTCTGCTGGCGCTGTACACTTTTTCTAAGTGTTGCAATATCTCATGAAGGAAATACTGGACAATCAAATTAATGACTTTCCAGGCTTCAGGATGCCTTTCTACACTATATAAAGGTGGAAATGTACATTGGAAACGTTTGGTTTAGCTGTTATAAAAGTTTGTTTTTTTAGTGCTGTAAATGCATTTTCAGCTCGCGCTGTACACATTTTCTATGAGAGGCATTATCTCATAAGGGAAATATTGGACAATCAAATTAATGACTGCCCAGGCTTCAGGATGTCTTTTTACACTATATAAAGGTGGAAATTTACATTGGAAACGTTTGGTTTAGCTGTTATAAAAGTTTGGTTTTTTAGTGCTGTAAATGCATTTTCAGCTCGCACTGTACACATTTGCTATGCGAGGCATTATCTCATAAGGGAAATATTGGACAATCAAATTAATGACTGCCCAGGCTTCAGGATGTCTTTTTACTCTATATAAAGGTGGAAATTTACATTGGAAACGTTTAGTTTAGCTGTTAATGAAGTTTCGTCTTTTTAGTGCTGAAAATTCATTGTCTGCTGGCGCTGTACACTTTTTCTAAGTGTTGCAATATCTCATGAAGGAAATACTGGACAATCAAATCAATGACTTTCCAGGCTTCAGGATGCCTTTCTACACTTAGATAAAGGTGGAAATTTACATTGGAAACGTTTGGTTTAGCAGTTATAAAAGTTTGGTTTTTTAGTGCTGTAAATGCATTTTCAGCTCGCACTGTACACATTTGCTATGTGAGGCATTATCTCATAAGGGAAATACTGGACAATCAAATTAATGACTTCCCAGGCTTCAGGATGCCTTTTTACACTCTATAAATGTGGAAATTTACATTGGAAACGTTTGGTTTAGCTGTTAATGAAGTTTCGTTTTTTTAGTGCTGAAAATTCATTGTCTGCTGGCGCTGTACACTTTTTCTAAGTGTTGCAATATCTCATGAAGGAAATACTGGACAATCAAATTAATGACTTTCCAGGCTTCAGGATGCCTTTCTACACTATATAAAGGTGGAAATGTACATTGGAAACGTTTGGTTTAGCTGTTATAAAAGTTTGTTTTTTTAGTGCTGTAAATGCATTTTCAGCTCGCGCTGTACACATTTTCTATGAGAGGCATTATCTCATAAGGGAAATATTGGACAATCAAATTAATGACTGCCCAGGCTTCAGGATGTCTTTTTACACTATATAAAGGTGGAAATTTACATTGGAAACGTTTGGTTTAGCTGTTATAAAAGTTTGGTTTTTTAGTGCTGTAAATGCATTTTCAGCTCGCACTGTACACATTTGCTATGCGAGGCATTATCTCATAAGGGAAATATTGGACAATCAAATTAATGACTGCCCAGGCTTCAGGATGTCTTTTTACACTATATAAAGGTGGAAATTTACATTGGAAACGTTTAGTTTAGCTTTTAATGAACTTTCGTTTTTTTAGTGCTGAAAATTCATTGTCTGCTGGCGCTGTACACTTTTTCTAAGTGTTGCAATATCTCATGAAGGAAATACTGGACAATCAAATTAATGACTTTCCAGGCCTCAGGATGTCTTTTTACACTATATAAAGGTGGAAATTTACATTGGAAACGTTTGGTTTAGCTGTTATAAAAGTTTGGTTTTTTAGTGCTGTAAATGCATTTTCAGCTCGCGCTGTACACATTTGCTATGAGAGGCATTATCTCATAAGGGAAATATTGGACAATCAAATTAATGGCTGCCTAGGCTTCAGGATGTCTTTTTACACTATATAAAGGTGGAAATTTACATTGGAAACTTTTAGTTTAGCTGTTAATGAAGTTTCGTTTTTTTAGTGCTGAAAATTCATTGTCTGCTGGCGCTGTACACTTTTTCTAAGTGTTGCAATATCTCATGAAGGAAATACTGGACAATCAAATTAATGACTTTCCAGGCTTCAGGATGCCTTTCTACACTATATAAAGGTGGAAATGTACATTGGAAACGTTTGGTTTAGCTGTTATAAAAGTTTGGTTTTTTAGTGCTGTAAATGCATTTTCAGCTCGCGCTGTACACATTTGCTATGAGAGGCATTATCTCATAAGGGAAATATTGGACAATCAAATTAATGACTGCCCAGGCTTCAGGATGTCTTTTTACACTATATAAGGGTGGAAATTTACACTGGAAACGTTTAGTTTAGCTGTTAATGAAGTTTCGTTTTTTTAGTGCTGAAAATTCATTGTCTGCTGGCGCTGTACACTTTTTCTAAGTGTTGCAATATCTCATGAAGGAAATACTGGACAATCAAATTAATGACTTTCCAGGCTTCAGGATGCCTTTCTACACTATATAAAGGTGGAAATGTACATTGGAAACGTTTGGTTTAGCTGTTATAAAAGTTTGGTTTTTTAGTGCTGTAAATGCATTTTCAGCTCGCGCTGTACACATTTGCTATGAGAGGCATTATCTCATAAGGGAAATATTGGACAATCAAATTAATGACTGCCCAGGCTTCAGGATGTCTTTTTACACTATATAAAGGTGGAAATATACATTGGAAACGTTTAGTTTAGCTGTTAATGAAGTTTCGTTTTTTTAGTGCTGAAAATTCATTGTCTGCTGGCGCTGGACACTTTTTCTAAGTGTTGCAATATCTCATGAAGGAAATACTGGACAATCAAATTTATGACTTTCCAGGCTTCAGGATGCCTTTCTACACTATATAAAGGTGGAAATTTACATTGGAAACGTTTGGTTTAGCTGTTATAAAAGTTTGGTTTTTTAGTGCTGTAAATGCATTTTCAGCTCGCGCTGTACACATTTGCTATGAGAGGCATTATCTCATAAGGGAAATATTGGAGAATCAAATTAATGACTGCCCAGGCTTCAGGATGTCTTTTTACACTATATAAAGGTGGAAATTTACATTGGAAACGTTTGGTTTAGCTGTTATAAAAGTTTGGTTTTTTAGTGCTGTAAATGCATTTTCAGCTCGCGCTGTACACATTTGCTATGTGAGGCATTATCTCATAAGGGAAATACTGGACAATCAAATTAATGACTGCCCAGGCTTCAGGATGTCTTTTTACACTATATAAAGGTGGAAATTTACATTGGAAACGTTTGGTTTAGCTGTTATAAAAGTTTGTTTTTTTAGTGCTGTGAAAATGCATTTTCAGCTCGCACTGTACACATTTGCTATGTGAGGCATTATCTCATAAGGGAAATACTGGACAATCAAATTAATGACTTCGCAGGCTTCAGGATGCCTTTTTACACTCTATAAATGTGGAAATTTACATTGGAAACGTTTGGTTTAGCTGTTAATGAAGTTTCGTTTTTTTAGTGCTGAAAATTCATTGTCTGCTGGCGCTGTACACTTTTTCTAAGTGTTGCAATATCTCATGAAGGAAATACTGGACAATCAAATTAATGACTTTCCAGGCTTCAGGATGCCTTTCTACACTATATAAAGGTGGAACATTTACATTGGAAACGTTTGGTTTAGCTGTTATAAAAGTTTGGTTTTTTAGTGCTGTAAATGCATTTTCAGCTCGCGCTGTACACATTTGCTATGAGAGGCATTATCTCATAAGGGAAATATTGGACAATCAAATTAATGACTGCCCAGGCTTCAGGATGTCTTTTTACACTATATAAAGGTGGAAATTTACATTGGAAACGTTTGGTTTAGCTGTTATAAAAGTTTGGTTTTTTAGTGCTGTAAATGCATTTTCAGCTCGCGCTGTACACATTTGCTATGAGAGGCATTATCTCATAAGGGAAATATTGGACAATCAAATTAATGACTGCCCAGGCTTCAGGATGTCTTTTTACTCTATATAAAGGTGGAAATTTACATTGGAAACGTTTAGTTTAGCTGTTAATGAAGTTTCGTCTTTTTAGTGCTGAAAATTCATTGTCTGCTGGCGCTGTACACTTTTTCTAAGTGTTGCAATATCTCATGAAGGAAATACTGGACAATCAAATCAATGACTTTCCAGGCTTCAGGATGCCTTTCTACACTTAGATAAAGGTGGAAATTTACATTGGAAACGTTTGGTTTAGCAGTTATAAAAGTTTGGTTTTTTAGTGCTGTAAATGCATTTTCAGCTCGCACTGTACACATTTGCTATGTGAGGCATTATCTCATAAGGGAAATACTGGACAATCAAATTAATGACTTCCCAGGCTTCAGGATGCCTTTTTACACTCTATAAATGTGGAAATTTACATTGGAAACGTTTGGTTTAGCTGTTAATGAAGTTTCGTTTTTTTAGTGCTGAAAATTCATTGTCTGCTGGCGCTGTACACTTTTTCTAAGTGTTGCAATATCTCATGAAGGAAATACTGGACAATCAAATTAATGACTTTCCAGGCTTCAGGATGCCTTTCTACACTATATAAAGGTGGAAATGTACATTGGAAACGTTTGGTTTAGCTGTTATAAAAGTTTGTTTTTTTAGTGCTGTAAATGCATTTTCAGCTCGCGCTGTACACATTTTCTATGAGAGGCATTATCTCATAAGGGAAATATTGGACAATCAAATTAATGACTGCCCAGGCTTCAGGATGTCTTTTTACACTATATAAAGGTGGAAATTTACATTGGAAACGTTTGGTTTAGCTGTTATAAAAGTTTGGTTTTTTTAGTGCTGAAAATGCATTTTCAGCTCGCACTGTACACATTTGCTATGTGAGGCATTATCTCATAAGGGAAATACTGGACAATCAAATTAATGACTGCCCAGGCTTCAGGATGTCTTTTTACACTATATAAAGGTGGAAATTTACATTGGAAACGTTTGGTTTAGCTGTTATAAAAGTTTGGTTTTTTAGTGCTGAAAATGCATTTTCAGCTCGCACTGTACACATTTGCTATGTGAGGCATTATCTCATAAGGGAAATACTGGACAATCAAATTAATGACTTCCCAGGCTTCAGGATGCCTTTTTACACTCTATAAATGTGGAAATTTACATTGGAAACGTTTGGTTTAGCTGTTAATGAAGTTTCGTTTTTTTAGTGCTGAAAATTCATTGTCTGCTGGCGCTGTACACTTTTTCTAAGTGTTGCAATATCTCATGAAGGAAATACTGGACAATCAAATTAATGACTTTCCAGGCTTCATGATGCCTTTCTACACTATATAAAGGTGGGAATTTACATTGGAAACGTTTGGTTTAGCTGTTATAAAAGTTTGGTTTTTTAGTGCTGTAAATGCATTTTCAGCTCGCGCTGTACACATTTGCTATGAGAGGCATTATCTCATAAGGGAAATATTGGACAATCAAATTAATGACTGCCCAGGCTTCAGGATGTCTTTTTACACTATATAAAGGTCGAAATTTACATTGGAAACGTTTAGTTTAGCTGTTATAAAAGTTTGTTTTTTTAGTGCTGTAAATGCATTTTCAGCTCGCGCTGTACACATTTGCTATGTGAGGCATTATCTCATAAGGGAAATACTGGACAATCAAATTAATGACTGCCCAGGCTTCAGGATGTCTTTTTACACTATATAAAGGTGGAAATTTACATTGGAAACGTTTGGTTTAGCTGTTATAAAAGTTTGTTTTTTTAGTGCTGAAAATGCATTTTCAGCTCGCACTGTACACATTTGCTATGTGAGGCATTATCTCATAAGGGAAATATTGGACAATCAAATTAATGACTGCCCAGGCTTCAGGATGTCTTTTTACACTATATAAAGGTGGAAATTTACATTGGAAACGTTTGGTTTAGCTGTTATAAAAGTTTGTTTTTTTAGTGCTTAAAATGCATTTTCAGCTCGCACTGTACACATTTGCTATGTGAGGCATTATCTCATAAGGGAAATACTGGACAATCAAATTAATGACTTCCCAGGCTTCAGGATGCCTTTTTACACTCTATAAAGGTGGAAATTTACATTGGAAACGTTTGGTTTAGCTGTTATAAAAGTTTGTTTTTTTCGTGCTGTAAATGCATTTTCAGCTCGCGCTGTACACATTTGCAATGAGAGGCATTATCTCATAAGGGAAATATTGGAAAATCAAATTAATGACTGCCCAGGCTTCAGGATGTCTTTTTACACTATATAAAGGTGGAAATTTACATTGGAAACGTTTAGTTTAGCTTTTAATGAACTTTCGTTTTTTTAGTGCTGAAAATTCATTGTCTGCTGGCGCTGTACACTTTTTCTAAGTGTTGCAATATCTCATGAAGGAAATACTGGACAATCAAATTAATGACTTTCCAGGCCTCAGGATGTCTTTTTACACTATATAAAGGTGGAAATTTACATTGGAAACGTTTGGTTTAGCTGTTATAAAAGTTTGGTTTTTTAGTGCTGTAAATGCATTTTCAGCTCGCGCTGTACACATTTGCTATGAGAGGCATTATCTCATAAGGGAAATATTGGACAATCAAATTAATGGCTGCCTAGGCTTCAGGATGTCTTTTTACACTATATAAAGGTGGAAATTTACATTGGAAACTTTTAGTTTAGCTGTTAATGAAGTTTCGTTTTTTTAGTGCTGAAAATTCATTGTCTGCTGGGGCTGTACACTTTTTCTAAGTGTTGCAATATCTCATGAAGGAAATACTGGACAATCAAATTAATGACTTTCCAGGCCTCAGGATGTCTTTTTACACTATATAAAGGTGGAAATATACATTAGAAACTTTTAGTTTAGCTGTTAATGAAGTTTCGTTTTTTTAGTGCTGAAAATTCATTGTCTGCTGGCGCTGTACACTTTTTCTAAGTGTTGCAATATCTCATGAAGGAAATACTGGACAATCAAATTAATGACTGCCCAGGCTTCAGGATGTCTTTTTACACTATATAAAGGTGGAAATATACATTGGAAACTTTTAGTTTAGCTGTTAATGAAGTTTCGTTTTTTTAGTGCTGAAAATTCATTGTCTGCTGGCGCTGTACACTTTTTCTAAGTGTTGCAATATCTCATGAAGGAAATACTGGACAATCAAATTAATGACTTTCCAGGCTTCAGGATGCCTTTCTACACTATATAAAGGTGGAAATGTACATTGGAAACGTTTGGTTTAGCTGTTATAAAAGTTTGGTTTTTTAGTGCTGTAAATGCATTTTCAGCTCGCGCTGTACACATTTGCTATGAGAGGCATTATCTCATAAGGGAAATATTGGACAATCAAATTAATGACTGCCCAGGCTTCAGGATGTCTTTTTACACTATATAAGGGTGGAAATTTACATTGGAAACGTTTGGTTTAGCTGTTATAAAAGTTTGGTTTTTTAGTGCTGAAAATGCATTTTCAGCTCGCACTGTACACATTTGCTATGTGAGGCATTATCTCATAAGGGAAATACTGGACAATCAAATTAATGACTTTCCAGGCTTCAGGATGCCTTTCTACACTATATAAAGGTGGAAATGTACATTGGAAACGTTTGGTTTAGCTGTTATAAAAGTTTGGTTTTTTAGTGCTGTAAATGCATTTTCAGCTCGCGCTGTACACATTTACTATGAGAGGCATTATCTCATAAGGGAAATATTGGACAATCAAATTAATGACTGCCCAGGCTTCAGGATGTCTTTTTACACTATATAAAGGTGGAAATATACATTGGAAACGTTTAGTTTAGCTGTTAATGAAGTTTCGTTTTTTTAGTGCTGAAAATTCATTGTCTGCTGGCGCTGTACACTTTTTCTAAGTGTTGCAATATCTCATGAAGGAAATACTGGACAATCAAATTAATGACTTTCCAGGCTTCAGGATGCCTTTCTACACTATATAAAGGTAGAAATTTACATTGGAAACGTTTGGTTTAGCTGTTATAAAAGTTTGGTTTTTTAGTGCAGTAAATGCATTTTCAGCTCGCGCTGTACACATTTGCTATGAGAGGCATTATCTCATAAGGGAAATATTGGACAATCAAATTAATGACTGCCCAGGCTTCAGGATGTCTTTTTACACTATATAAAGGTGGAAATTTACATTGGAAACGTTTGGTTTAGCTGTTATAAAAGTTTGGTTTTTTAGTGCTGAAAATGCATTTTCAGCTCGCACTGTACACATTTGCTATGTGAGGCATTATCTCATAAGGGAAATACTGGACAATCAAATTAATGACTTCCCAGGCTTCAGGATGCCTTTTTACACTCTATAAATGTGGAAATTTACATTGGAAACGTTTGGTTTAGCTGTTAATGAAGTTTCGTTTTTTTAGTGCTGAAAATTCATTGTCTGCTGGCGCTGTACACTTTTTCTAAGTGTTGCAATATCTCATGAAGGAAATACTGGACAATCAAATTAATGACTTTCCAGGCTTCAGGATGCCTTTCTACACTATATAAAGGTGGAAATTTACATTTGAAACGTTTGGTTTAGCTGTTATAAAAGTTTGGTTTTTTAGTGCTGTAAATGCATTTTCAGCTCGCACTGTACACATTTGCTATGAGAGGCATTATCTCATAAGGGAAATATTGGACAATCAAATTAATGACTGCCCAGGCTTCAGGATGTCTTTTTACACTATATAAAGGTGGAAATTTACATTGGAAACGTTTGGTTTAGCTGTTATAAAAGTTTGGTTTTTTAGTGCTTAAAATGCATTTTCAGCTCGCACTGTACACATTTGCTATGTGAGGCATTATCTCATAAGGGAAATACTGGACAATCAAATTAATGACTTCCCAGGCTTCAGGATGCCTTTTTACACTCTATAAAGGTGGAAATTTACATTGGAAACGTTTGGTTTAGCTGTTATAAAAGTTTGTTTTTTTCGTGCTGTAAATGCATTTTCAGCTCGCGCTGTACACATTTGCAATGAGAGGCATTATCTCATAAGGGAAATATTGGACAATCAAATTAATGACTGCCCAGGCTTCAGGATGTCTTTTTACACTATATAAAGGTGGAAATTTACATTGGAAACGTTTAGTTTAGCTTTTAATGAACTTTCGTTTTTTTAGTGCTGAAAATTCATTGTCTGCTGGCGCTGTACACTTTTTCTAAGTGTTGCAATATCTCATGAAGGAAATACTGGACAATCAAATTAATGACTTTCCAGGCCTCAGGATGTCTTTTTACACTATATAAAGGTGGAAATTTACATTGGAAACGTTTGGTTTAGCTGTTATAAAAGTTTGGTTTTTTAGTGCTGTAAATGCATTTTCAGCTCGCGCTGTACACATTTGCTATGAGAGGCATTATCTCATAAGGGAAATATTGGACAATCAAATTAATGGCTGCCTAGGCTTCAGGATGTCTTTTTACACTATATAAAGGTGGAAATTTACATTGGAAACTTTTAGTTTAGCTGTTAATGAAGTTTCGTTTTTTTAGTGCTGAAAATTCATTGTCTGCTGGCGCTGTACACTTTTTCTAAGTGTTGCAATATCTCATGAAGGAAATACTGGACAATCAAATTAATGACTTTCCAGGCTTCAGGATGCCTTTCTACACTATATAAAGGTGGAAATGTACATTGGAAACGTTTGGTTTAGCTGTTATAAAAGTTTGGTTTTTTAGTGCTGTAAATGCATTTTCAGCTCGCGCTGTACACATTTTCTATGAGAGGCATTATCTCATAAGGGAAATATTGGACAATCAAATTAATGACTGCCCAGGCTTCAGGATGTCTTTTTACACTATATAAGGGTGGAAATTTACATTGGAAACGTTTAGTTTAGCTGTTAATGAAGTTTCGTTTTTTTAGTGCTGAAAATTCATTGTCTGCTGGCGCTGTACACTTTTTCTAAGTGTTGCAATATCTCATGAAGGAAATACTGGACAATCAAATTAATGACTTTCCAGGCTTCAGGATGCCTTTCTACACTATATAAAGGTGGAAATGTACATTGGAAACGTTTGGTTTAGCTGTTATAAAAGTTTGGTTTTTTTAGTGCTGAAAATGCATTTTCAGCTCGCACTGTACACATTTGCTATGTGAGGCATTATCTCATAAGGGAAATACTGGACAATCAAATTAATGACTGCCCAGGCTTCAGGATGTCTTTTTACACTATATAAAGGTGGAAATATACATTGGAAACGTTTAGTTTAGCTGTTAATGAAGTTTCGTTTTTTTAGTGCTGAAAATTCATTGTCTGCTGGCGCTGTACACTTTTTCTAAGTGTTGCAATATCTCATGAAGGAAATACTGGACAATCAAATTTATGACTTTCCAGGCTTCAGGATGCCTTTCTACACTATATAAAGGTGGAAATTTACATTGGAAACGTTTGGTTTAGCTGTTATAAAAGTTTGTTTTTTTAGTGCTGTAAATACATTTTCAGCTCGCGCTGTACACATTTGCTATGAGAGGCATTATCTCATAAGGGAAATATTGGACAATCAAATTAATGACTGCCCAGGCTTCAGGATGTCTTTTTACACTATATAAAGGTGGAAATTTACATTGGAAACGTTTGGTTTAGCTGTTATAAAAGTTTGGTTTTTTAGTGCTTAAAATGCATTTTCAGCTCGCACTGTACACATTTGCTATGTGAGGCATTATCTCATAAGGGAAATATTGGACAATCAAATTAATGACTTCCCAGGCTTCAGGATGCCTTTTTACACTCTATAAAGGTGGAAATTTACATTGGAAACGTTTGGTTTAGCTGTTATAAAAGTTTGTTTTTTTCGTGCTGTAAATGCATTTTCAGCTCGCGCTGTACACATTTGCAATGAGAGGCATTATCTCATAAGGGAAATATTGGACAATCAAATTAATGACTGCCCAGGCTTCAGGATGTCTTTTTACACTATATAAAGGTGGAAATTTACATTGGAAACGTTTAGTTTAGCTGTTAATGAAGTTTCGTTTTTTTTAGTGCTGAAAATTCATTGTCTGCTGGCGCTGTACACTTTTTCTAAGTGTTGCAATATCTCATGAAGGAAATACTGGACAATCAAATTAATGACTTTCCAGGCTTCAGGATGCCTTTCTACACTATATAAAGGTGGAAATTTACATTGGAAACGTTTGGTTTAGCTGTTATAAAAGTTTGGTTTTTTAGTGCTGTAAATGCATTTTCAGCTCGCGCTGTACACATTTGCTATGAGAGGCATTATCTCATAAGGGAAATATTGGACAATCAAATTAATGACTGCCCAGGCTTCAGGATGTCTTTTTACACTATATAAAGGTGGAAATTTACATTGGAAACGTTTGGTTTAGCTGTTATAAAAGTTTGGTTTTTTAATGCTGTAAATGCATTTTCAGCTCGCGCTGTACACATTTGCTATGTGAGGCATTATCTCATAAGGGAAATACTGGACAATCAAATTAATGACTGCCCAGGCTTCAGGATGTCTTTTTACACTATATAAAGGTGGAAATTTACATTGGAAACGTTTGGTTTAGCTGTTATAAAAGTTTGTTTTTTTAGTGCTGAAAATGCATTTTCAGCTCGCACTGTACACATTTGCTATGTGAGGCATTATCTCATAAGGGAAATACTGGACAATCAAATTAATGACTTCGCAGGCTTCAGGATGCCTTTTTACACTCTATAAATGTGGAAATTTACATTGGAAACGTTTGGTTTAGCTGTTAATGAAGTTTCGTTTTTTTAGTGCTGAAAATTCATTGTCTGCTGGCGCTGTACACTTTTTCTAAGTGTTGCAATATCTCATGAAGGAAATACTGGACAATCAAATTAATGACTTTCCAGGCTTCAGGATGCCTTTCTACACTATATAAAGTGGAAATGTACATTGGAAACGTTTGGTTTAGCTGTTATAAAAGTTTGGTTTTTTAGTGCTGTAAATGCATTTTCAGCTCGCGCTGTACACATTTGCTATGAGAGGCATTATCTCATAAGGGAAATATTGGACAATCAAATTAATGACTGCCCAGGCTTAAGGATGTCTTTTTACACTATATAAAGGTGGAAATTTACATTGGAAACGTTTGGTTTAGCTGTTATAAAAGTTTGGTTTTTTAGTGCTGTAAATGCATTTTCAGCTCGCGCTGTACACATTTGCTATGAGAGGCATTATCTCATAAGGGAAATATTGGACAATCAAATTAATGACTGCCCAGGCTTCAGGATGTCTTTTTACTCTATATAAAGGTGGAAATTTACATTGGAAACGTTTAGTTTAGCTGTTAATGAAGTTTCGTTTTTTTAGTGCTGAAAATTCATTGTCTGCTGGCGCTGTACACTTTTTCTAAGTGTTGCAATATCTCATGAAGGAAATACTGGACAATCAAATCAATGACTTTCCAGGCTTCAGGATGCCTTTCTACACTAGATAAAGGTGGAAATTTACATTGGAAACGTTTGGTTTAGCAGTTATAAAAGTTTGGTTTTTTAGTGCTGTAAATGCATTTTCAGCTCGCACTGTACACATTTGCTATGTGAGGCATTATCTCATAAGGGAAATACTGGACAATCAAATTAATGACTTCCCAGGCTTCAGGATGCCTTTTTACACTCTATAAATGTGGAAATTTACATTGGAAACGTTTGGTTTAGCTGTTAATGAAGTTTCGTTTTTTTAGTGCTGAAAATTCATTGTCTGCTGGCGCTGTACACTTTTTCTAAGTGTTGCAATATCTCATGAAGGAAATACTGGACAATCAAATTAATGACTTTCCAGGCTTCAGGATGCCTTTCTACACTATATTAAGGTGGAAATGTACATTGGAAACGTTTGGTTTAGCTGTTATAAAAGTTTGTTTTTTTTAGTGCTGTAAATGCATTTTCAGCTCGCGCTGTACACATTTGCTATGAGAGGCATTATCTCATAAGGGAAATATTGGACAATCAAATTAATGACTGCCCAGGCTTCAGGATGTCTTTTTACACTATATAAAGGTGGAAATATACATTGGAAACGTTTGGTTTAGCTGTTATAAAAGTTTGGTTTTTTTAGTGCTGAAAATGCATTTTCAGCTCGCACTGTACACATTTGCTATGTGAGGCATTATCTCATAAGGGAAATACTGGACAATCAAATTAATGACTGCCCAGGCTTCAGGATGTCTTTTTACACTATATAAAGGTGGAAATTTACATTGGAAACGTTTGGTTTAGCTGTTATAAAAGTTTGGTTTTTTAGTGCTGAAAATGCATTTTCAGCTCGCACTGTACACATTTGCTATGTGAGGCATTATCTCATAAGGGAAATACTGGACAATCAAATTAATGACTTCCCAGGCTTCAGGATGCCTTTTTACACTCTATAAATGTGGAAATTTACATTGGAAACGTTTGGTTTAGCTGTTAATGAAGTTTCGTTTTTTTAGTGCTGAAAATTCATTGTCTGCTGGCGCTGTACACTTTTTCTAAGTGTTGCAATATCTCATGAAGGAAATACTGGACAATCAAATTAATGACTTTCCAGGCTTCATGATGCCTTTCTACACTATATAAAGGTGGGAACTTACATTGGAAACGTTTGGTTTAGCTGTTATAAAAGTTTGGTTTTTTAGTGCTGTAAATGCATTTTCAGCTCGCGCTGTACACATTTGCTATGAGAGGCATTATCTCATAAGGGAAATATTGGACAATCAAATTAATGACTGCCCAGGCTTCAGGATGTCTTTTTACACTATATAAAGGTGGAAATTTACATTGGAAACGTTTGGTTTAGCTGTTATAAAAGTTTGGTTTTTTAGTGCTGTAAATGCATTTTCAGCTCGCGCTGTACACATTTGCTATGTGAGGCATTATCTCATAAGGGAAATACTGGACAATCAAATTAATGACTGCCCAGGCTTCAGGATGTCTTTTTACACTATTTTAAGGTGGAAATTTACATTGGAAACGTTTGGTTTAGCTGTTATAAAAGTTTGTTTTTTTAGTGCTGAAAATGCATTTTCAGCTCGCACTGTACACATTTGCTATGTGAGGCATTATCTCATAAGGGAAATACTGGACAATCAAATTAATGACTTCGCAGGCTTCAGGATGCCTTTTTACACTCTATAAATGTGGAAATTTACATTGGAAACGTTTGGTTTAGCTGTTAATGAAGTTTCGTTTTTTTAGTGCTGAAAATTCATTGTCTGCTGGCGCTGTACACTTTTTCTAAGTGTTGCAATATCTCATGAAGGAAATACTGGACAATCAAATTAATGACTTTCCAGGCTTCAGGATGCCTTTCTACACTATATAAAGGTGGAAAATTTACATTGGAAACGTTTGGTTTAGCTGTTATAAAAGTTTGGTTTTTTAGTGCTGTAAATGCATTTTCAGCTCGCGCTGTACACATTTGCTATGAGAGGCATTATCTCATAAGGGAAATATTGGACAATCAAATTAATGACTGCCCAGGCTTCAGGATGTCTTTTTACACTATATAAAGGTGGAAATTTACATTGGAAACGTTTGGTTTAGCTGTTATAAAAGTTTGGTTTTTTAGTGCTGTAAATGCATTTTCAGCTCGCGCTGTACACATTTGCTATGAGAGGCATTATCTCATAAGGGAAATATTGGACAATCAAATTAATGACTGCCCAGGCTTCAGGATGTCTTTTTACTCTATATAAAGGTGGAAATTTACATTGGAAACGTTTAGTTTAGCTGTTAATGAAGTTTCGTTTTTTTAGTGCTGAAAATTCATTGTCTGCTGGCGCTGTACACTTTTTCTAAGTGTTGCAATATCTCATGAAGGAAATACTGGACAATCAAATCAATGACTTTCCAGGCTTCAGGATGCCTTTCTACACTAGATAAAGGTGGAAATTTACATTGGAAACGTTTGGTTTAGCAGTTATAAAAGTTTGGTTTTTTAGTGCTGTAAATGCATTTTCAGCTCGCACTGTACACATTTGCTATGTGAGGCATTATCTCATAAGGGAAATACTGGACAATCAAATTAATGACTTCCCAGGCTTCAGGATGCCTTTTTACACTCTATAAATGTGGAAATTTACATTGGAAACGTTTGGTTTAGCTGTTAATGAAGTTTCGTTTTTTTAGTGCTGAAAATTCATTGTCTGCTGGCGCTGTACACTTTTTCTAAGTGTTGCAATATCTCATGAAGGAAATACTGGACAATCAAATTAATGACTTTCCAGGCTTCAGGATGCCTTTCTACACTATATAAAGGTGGAAATGTACATTGGAAACGTTTGGTTTAGCTGTTATAAAAGTTTGTTTTTTTAGTGCTGTAAATGCATTTTCAGCTCGCGCTGTACACATTTGCTATGAGAGGCATTATCTCATAAGGGAAATATTGGACAATCAAATTAATGACTGCCCAGGCTTCAGGATGTCTTTTTACACTATATAAAGGTGGAAATTTACATTGGAAACGTTTGGTTTAGCTGTTATAAAAGTTTGGTTTTTTTAGTGCTGAAAATGCATTTTCAGCTCGCACTGTACACATTTGCTATGTGAGGCATTATCTCATAAGGGAAATACTGGACAATCAAATTAATGACTGCCCAGGCTTCAGGATGTCTTTTTACACTATATAAAGGTGGAAATTTACATTGGAAACGTTTGGTTTAGCTGTTATAAAAGTTTGGTTTTTTAGTGCTGAAAATGCATTTTCAGCTCGCACTGTACACATTTGCTATGTGAGGCATTATCTCATAAGGGAAATACTGGACAATCAAATTAATGACTTCCCAGGCTTCAGGATGCCTTTTTACACTCTATAAATGTGGAAATTTACATTGGAAACGTTTGGTTTAGCTGTTAATGAAGTTTCGTTTTTTTAGTGCTGAAAATTCATTGTCTGCTGGCGCTGTACACTTTTTCTAAGTGTTGCAATATCTCATGAAGGAAATACTGGACAATCAAATTAATGACTTTCCAGGCTTCATGATGCCTTTCTACACTATATAAAGGTGGGAATTTACATTGGAAACGTTTGGTTTAGCTGTTATAAAAGTTTGGTTTTTTAGTGCTGTAAATGCATTTTCAGCTCGCGCTGTACACATTTGCTATGAGAGGCATTATCTCATAAGGGAAATATTGGACAATCAAATTAATGACTGCCCAGGCTTCAGGATGTCTTTTTACACTATATAAAGGTCGAAATTTACATTGGAAACGTTTAGTTTAGCTGTTATAAAAGTTTGTTTTTTTTAGTGCTGTAAATGCATTTTCAGCTCGCGCTGTACACATTTGCTATGTGAGGCATTATCTCATAAGGGAAATACTGGACAATCAAATTAATGACTGCCCAGGCTTCAGGATGTCTTTTTACACTATATAAAGGTGGAAATTTACATTGGAAACGTTTGGTTTAGCTGTTATAAAAGTTTGGTTTTTTAGTGCTGAAAATGCATTTTCAGCTCGCACTGTACACATTTGCTATGTGAGGCATTATCTCATAAGGGAAATACTGGACAATCAAATTAATGACTTCCCAGGCTTCAGGATGCCTTTTTACACTCTATAAATGTGGAAATTTACATTGGAAACGTTTGGTTTAGCTGTTAATGAAGTTTCGTTTTTTTAGTGCTGAAAATTCATTGTCTGCTGGCGCTGTACACTTTTTCTAAGTGTTGCAATATCTCATGAAGGAAATACTGGACAATCAAATTAACGACTTTCCAGGCTTCAGGATGCCTTTCTACACTATATAAAGGTGGAAATTTACATTTGAAACGTTTGGTTTAGCTGTTATAAAAGTTTGGTTTTTTAGTGCTGTAAATGCATTTTCAGCTCGCGCTGTACACATTTGCTATGAGAGGCATTATCTCATAAGGGAAATATTGGACAATCAAATTAATGACTGCCCAGGCTTCAGGATGTCTTTTTACACTATATAAAGGTGGAAATATACATTGGAAACGTTTAGTTTAGCTGTTAATGAAGTTTCGTTTTTTTAGTGCTGAAAATTCATTGTCTGCTGGCGCTGTACACTTTTTCTAAGTGTTGCAATATCTCATGAAGGAAATACTGGACAATCAAATTTATGACTTTCCAGGCTTCAGGATGCCTTTCTACACTATATAAAGGTGGAAATTTACATTGGAAACGTTTGGTTTAGCTGTTATAAAAGTTTGTTTTTTTAGTGCTGTAAATACATTTTCAGCTCGCGCTGTACACATTTGCTATGAGAGGCATTATCTCATAAGGGAAATATTGGACAATCAAATTAATGACTGCCCAGGCTTCAGGATGTCTTTTTACACTATATAAAGGTGGAAATCTACATTGGAAACGTTTGGTTTAGCTGTTATAAAAGTTTGGTTTTTTAGTGCTTAAAATGCATTTTCAGCTCGCACTGTACACATTTGCTATGTGAGGCATTATCTCATAAGGGAAATACTGGACAATCAAATTAATGACTTCCCAGGCTTCAGGATGCCTTTTTACACTCTATAAAGGTGGAAATTTACATTGGAAACGTTTGGTTTAGCTGTTATAAAAGTTTGTTTTTTTCGTGCTGTAAATGCATTTTCAGCTCGCGCTGTACACATTTGCAATGAGAGGCATTATCTCATAAGGGAAATATTGGACAATCAAATTAATGACTGCCCAGGCTTCAGGATGTCTTTTTACACTATATAAAGGTGGAAATTTACATTGGAAACGTTTAGTTTAGCTGTTAATGAAGTTTCGTTTTTTTTAGTGCTGAAAATTCATTGTCTGCTGGCGCTGTACACTTTTTCTAAGTGTTGCAATATCTCATGAAGGAAATACTGGACAATCAAATTAATGACTTTCCAGGCTTCAGGATGCCTTTCTACACTATATAAAGGTGGAAATTTACATTTGAAACGTTTGGTTTAGCTGTTATAAAAGTTTGGTTTTTTAGTGCTGTAAATGCATTTTCAGCTCGCGCTGTACACATTTGCTATGAGAGGCATTATCTCATAAGGGAAATATTGGACAATCAAATTAATGACTGCCCAGGCTTCAGGATGTCTTTTTACACTATATAAAGGTGGAAATTTACATTGGAAACGTTTGGTTTAGCTGTTATAAAAGTTTGGTTTTTTAGTGCAGAAAATGCATTTTCAGCTCGCACTGTACACATTTGCTATGTGAGGCATTATCTCATAAGGGAAATACTGGACAATCAAATTAATGACTTCCCAGGCTTCAGGATGCCTTTTTACACTCTATAAATGTGGAAATTTACATTGGAAACGTTTGGTTTAGCTGTTAATGAAGTTACGTTTTTTTAGTGCTGAAAATTCATTGTCTGCTGGCGCTGTACACTTTTTCTAAGTGTTGCAATATCTCATGAAGGAAATACTGGACAATCAAATTAATGACTTTCCAGGCTTCAGGATGCCTTTCTACACTATATAAAGGTGGAAATTTACATTGGAAACGTTTGGTTTAGCTGTTATAAAAGTTTGGTTTTTTAGTGCTGTAAATGCATTTTCAGCTCGCGCTGTACACATTTGCTATGAGAGGCATTATCTCATAAGGGAAATATTGGACAATCAAATTAATGACTGCCCAGGCTTCAGGATGTCTTTTTACACTATATAAAGGTGGAAATTTACATTGGAAACGTTTGGTTTAGCTGTTATAAAAGTTTGTTTTTTTAGTGCTGTAAATGCATTTTCAGCTCGCGCTGTACACATTTGCTATGAGAGGCATTATCTCATAAGGGAAATATTGGACAATCAAATTAATGGCTGCCCAGGCTTCAGGATGTCTTTTTACACTATATAAAGGTGGAAATTTACATTGGAAACGTTTAGTTTAGCTGTTAAAATGAAGTTTCGTTTTTTTAGTGCTGAAAATTCATTGTCTGCTGGCGCTGTACACTTTTTCTAAGTGTTGCAATATCTCATGAAGGAAATACTGGACAATCAAATTAATGACTTTCCAGGCTTCAGGATGCCTTTCTACACTATATAAAGGTGGGAATTTACATTGGAAACGTTTGGTTTAGCTGTTATAAAAGTTTGTTTTTTTAGTGCTGTAAATGCATTTTCAGCTCGCACTGTACACATTTGCTATGTGAGGCATTATCTCATAAGGGAAATACTGGACAATCAAATTAATGACTTCCCAGGCTTCAGGATGCCTTTTTACACTCTATAAATGTGGAAATTTACATTGGAAACGTTTGGTTTAGCTGTTAATGAAGTTTCGTTTTTTTAGTGCTGAAAATTCATTGTCTGCTGGCGCTGTACACTTTTTCTAAGTGTTGCAATATCTCATGAAGGAAATACTGGACAATCAAATTAATGACTTTCCAGGCTTCAGGATGCCTTTCTACACTATATAAAGGTGGAAATTTACATTGGAAACGTTTGGTTTAGCTCTGTTATAAAAGTTTGGTTTTTTAGTGCTGTAAATGCATTTTCAGCTCGCGCTGTACACATTTGCTATGAGAGGCATTATCTCATAAGGGAAATATTGGACAATCAAATTAATGACTGCCCAGGCTTCAGGATGTCTTTTTACACTATATAAAAGTGGAAATTTACATTGGAAACGTTTGGTTTAGCTGTTATAAAAGTTTGTTTTTTTAGTGCTGTAAATGCATTTTCAGCTCGCACTGTACACATTTGCTATGAGAGGCATTATCTCATAAGGGAAATATTGGACAATCAAATTAATGACTGCCCAGGCTTCAGGATGTCTTTTTACACTATATAAGGGTGGAAATTTACATTGGAAACGTTTAGTTTAGCTGTTAATGAAGTTTCGTTTTTTTAGTGCTGAAAATTCATTGTCTGCTGGCGCTGTACACTTTTTCTAAGTGTTGCAATATCTCATGAAGGAAATACTGGACAATCAAATTAATGACTTTCCAGGCTTCAGGATGTCTTTTTACACTATATAAGGGTGGAAATTTACATTGGAAACGTTTAGTTTAGCTGTTAATGAAGTTTCGTTTTTTTAGTGCTGAAAATTCATTGTCTGCTGGCGCTGTACACTTTTTCTAAGTGTTGCAATATCTCATGAAGGAAATACTGGACAATCAAATTAATGACTTTCCAGGCTTCAGGATGCCTTTCTACACTATATAAAGGTGGAAATTTACATTTGAAACGTTTGGTTTAGCTGTTATAAAAGTTTGGTTTTTTAGTGCTGTAAATGCATTTTAAGCTCGCGCTGTACACATTTGCTATGAGAGGCATTATCTCATAAGGGAAATATTGGACAATCAAATTAATGACTGCCCAGGCTTCAGGATGTCTTTTTACACTATATAAAGATGGAAATTTACATTGGAAACGTTTGGTTTAGCTGTTATAAAAGTTTGGTTTTTTTAGTGCTGAAAATGCATTCTCAGCTCGCACTGTACACATTTGCTATGTGAGGCATTATCTCATGAAGGAAATACTGGACAATCAAATTAATGACTTCCCAGGCTTCAGGATGCCTTTTTACACTCTATAAATGTGGAAATTTACATTGGAAACGTTTGGTTTAGCTGTTAATGAAGTTTCGTTTTTTTAGTGCTGAAAATTCATTGTCTGCTGGCGCTGTACACTTTTTCTAAGTGTTGCAATATCTCATGAAGGAAATACTGGACAATCAAATTAATGACTTTCCAGGCTTCAGGATGCCTTTCTACACTATATAAAGGTGGAAATTTACATTTGAAACGTTTGGTTTAGCTGTTATAAAAGTTTGGTTTTTTAGTGCTGTAAATGCATTTTAAGCTCGCGCTGTACACATTTGCTATGAGAGGCATTATCTCATAAGGGAAATATTGGACAATCAAATTAATGACTGCCCAGGCTTCAGGATGTCTTTTTACACTATATAAAGATGGAAATTTACATTGGAAACGTTTGGTTTAGCTGTTATAAAAGTTTGGTTTTTTTAGTGCTGAAAATGCATTCTCAGCTCGCACTGTACACATTTGCTATGTGAGGCATTATCTCATGAAGGAAATACTGGACAATCAAATTAATGACTTCCCAGGCTTCAGGATGCCTTTTTACACTCTATAAATGTGGAAATTTACATTGGAAACGTTTGGTTTAGCTGTTAATGAAGTTTCGTTTTTTTAGTGCTGAAAATTCATTGTCTGCTGGCGCTGTACACTTTTTCTAAGTGTTGCAATATCTCATGAAGGAAATACTGGACAATCAAATTAATGACTTTCCAGGCTTCAGGATGCCTTTCTACACTATATAAAGGTGGAAATTTACATTGGAAACGTTTGGTTTAGCTGTTAATGAAGTTTCGTTTTTTTTAGTGCTGAAAATTCATTGTCTGCTGGCGCTGTACACTTTTTCTAAGTGTTGCAATATCTCATGAAGGAAATACTGGACAATCAAATTAATGACTTTCCAGGCTTCAGGATGCCTTTCTACACTATATAAAGGTGGAAATTTACATTGGAAACGTTTGGTTTAGCTGTTATAAAAGTTTGGTTTTTTAGTGCTGTAAATGCATTTTCAGCTCGCGCTGTACACATTTGCTATGAGAGGCATTATCTCATAAGGGAAATATTGGACAATCAAATTAATGACTTTCCAGGCTTCAGGATGCCTTTCTACACTATATAAAGGTGGAAATTTACATTGGAAACGTTTGGTTTAGCTGTTATAAAAGTTTGGTTTTTTAGTGCTGTAAATGCATTTTCAGCTCGCGCTGTACACATTTGCTATGAGAGGCATTATCTCATAAGGGAAATATTGGACAATCAAATTAATGACTGCCCAGGCTTCAGGATGTCTTTTTACACTATATAAGGGTGGAAATTTACATTGGAAACGTTTAGTTTAGCTGTTAATGAAGTTTCGTTTTTTTAGTGCTGAAAATGTATTTTCAGCTCGCACTGTACACATTTGCTATGTGAGGCATTATCTCATAAGGGAAATACTGGACAATCAAATTAATGACTTCCCAGGCTTCAGGATGCCTTTTTACACTCTATAAATGTGGAAATTTACATTGGAAACGTTTGGTTTAGCTGTTAATGAAGTTTCGTTTTTTTAGTGCTGAAAATTCATTGTCTGCTGGCGCTGTACACTTTTTCTAAGTGTTGCAATATCTCATGAAGGAAATACTGGACAATCAAATTAATGACTTTCCAGGCTTCAGGATGCCTTTCTACACTATATAAAGGTGGAAATTTACATTTGAAACGTTTGGTTTAGCTGTTATAAAAGTTTGGTTTTTTAGTGCTGTAAATGCATTTTCAGCTCGCGCTGTACACATTTGCTATGAGAGGCATTATCTCATAAGGGAAATATTGGACAATCAAATTAATGACTGCCCAGGCTTCAGGATGTCTTTTTACACTGTATAAAGGTGGAAATATACATTGGAAACGTTTAGTTTAGCTGTTAATGAAGTTTCGTTTTTTTAGTGCTGAAAATTCATTGTCTGCTGGCGCTGTACACTTTTTCTAAGTGTTGCAATATCTCATGAAGGAAATACTGGACAATCAAATTAATGACTTTCCAGGCTTCAGGATGCCTTTCTACACTATATAAAGGTGGAAATTTACATTTGAAACGTTTGGTTTAGCTGTTATAAAAGTTTGGTTTTTTAGTGCTGTAAATGCATTTTCAGCTCGCGCTGTACACATTTGCTATGAGAGGCATTATCTCATAAGGGAAATATTGGACAATCAAATTAATGACTGCCCAGGCTTCAGGATGTCTTTTTACACTATATAAAGGTGGAAATTTACATTGGAAACGTTTGGTTTAGCTGTTATAAAAGTTTGGTTTTTTAGTGCTGTAAATGCATTTTCAGCTCGCGCTGTACACATTTGCTATGTGAGGCATTATCTCATAAGGGAAATACTGGACAATCAAATTAATGACTGCCCAGGCTTCAGGATGTCCTTTTACACTATATAAAGGTGGAAATTTACATTGGAAACGTTTGGTTTAGCTGTTATAAAAGTTTGGTTTTTTAGTGCTGTAAATGCATTTTCAGCTCGCGCTGTACACATTTGCTATGAGAGGCATTATCTCATAAGGGAAATATTGGACAATCAAATTAATGACTGCCCAGGCTTCAGGATGTCTTTTTACTCTATATAAAGGTGGAAATTTACATTGGAAACGTTTAGTTTAGCTGTTAATGAAGTTTCGTTTTTTTAGTGCTGAAAATTCATTGTCTGCTGGCGCTGTACACTTTTTCTAAGTGTTGCAATATCTCATGAAGGAAATACTGGACAATCAAATCAATGACTTTCCAGGCTTCAGGATGCCTTTCTACACTAGATAAAGGTGGAAATTTACATTGGAAACGTTTGGTTTAGCTGTTATAAAAGTTTGGTTTTTTAGTGCTGTAAATGCATTTTCAGCTCGCACTGTACACATTTGCTATGTGAGGCATTATCTCATAAGGGAAATACTGGACAATCAAATTAATGACTTCCCAGGCTTCAGGATGCCTTTTTACACTCTATAAATGTGGAAATTTACATTGGAAACGTTTGGTTTAGCTGTTAATGAAGTTTCGTTTTTTTAGTGCTGAAAATTCATTGTCTGCTGGCGCTGTACACTTTTTCTAAGTGTTGCAATATCTCATGAAGGAAATACTGGACAATCAAATTAATGACTTTCCAGGCTTCAGGATGCCTTTCTACACTATATAAAGGTGGAAATGTACATTGGAAACGTTTGGTTTAGCTGTTATAAAAGTTTGTTTTTTTAGTGCTGTAAATGCATTTTCAGCTCGCGCTGTACACATTTGCTATGAGAGGCATTATCTCATAAGGGAAATATTGGACAATCAAATTAATGACTGCCCAGGCTTCAGGATGTCTTTTTACACTATATAAAGGTGGAAATTTACATTGGAAACGTTTGGTTTAGCTGTTATAAAAGTTTGGTTTTTTTAGTGCTGAAAATGCATTTTCAGCTCGCACTGTACACATTTGCTATGTGAGGCATTATCTCATAAGGGAAATACTGGACAATCAAATTAATGACTGCCCAGGCTTCAGGATGTCTTTTTACACTATATAAAGGTGGAAATTTACATTGGAAACGTTTGGTTTAGCTGTTATAAAAGTTTGGTTTTTTAGTGCTGAAAATGCATTTTCAGCTCGCACTGTACACATTTGCTATGTGAGGCATTATCTCATAAGGGAAATACTGGACAATCAAATTAATGACTTCCCAGGCTTCAGGATGCCTTTTTACACTCTATAAATGTGGAAATTTACATTGGAAACGTTTGGTTTAGCTGTTAATGAAGTTTCGTTTTTTTAGTGCTGAAAATTCATTGTCTGCTGGCGCTGTACACTTTTTCTAAGTGTTGCAATATCTCATGAAGGAAATACTGGACAATCAAATTAATGACTTTCCAGGCTTCATGATGCCTTTCTACACTATATAAAGGTGGGAATTTACATTGGAAACGTTTGGTTTAGCTGTTATAAAAGTTTGGTTTTTTAGTGCTGTAAATGCATTTTCAGCTCGCGCTGTACACATTTGCTATGAGAGGCATTATCTCATAAGGGAAATATTGGACAATCAAATTAATGACTGCCCAGGCTTCAGGATGTCTTTTTACACTATATAAAGGTCGAAATTTACATTGGAAACGTTTAGTTTAGCTGTTATAAAAGTTTGTTTTTTTTAGTGCTGTAAATGCATTTTCAGCTCGCGCTGTACACATTTGCTATGTGAGGCATTATCTCATAAGGGAAATACTGGACAATCAAATTAATGACTGCCCAGGCTTCAGGATGTCTTTTTACACTATATAAAGGTGGAAATTTACATTGGAAACGTTTGGTTTAGCTGTTATAAAAGTTTGGTTTTTTAGTGCTGAAAATGCATTTTCAGCTCGCACTGTACACATTTGCTATGTGAGGCATTATCTCATAAGGGAAATACTGGACAATCAAATTAATGACTTCCCAGGCTTCAGGATGCCTTTTTACACTCTATAAATGTGGAAATTTACATTGGAAACGTTTGGTTTAGCTGTTAATGAAGTTTCGTTTTTTTAGTGCTGAAAATTCATTGTCTGCTGGCGCTGTACACTTTTTCTAAGTGTTGCAATATCTCATGAAGGAAATACTGGACAATCAAATTAACGACTTTCCAGGCTTCAGGATGCCTTTCTACACTATATAAAGGTGGAAATTTACATTTGAAACGTTTGGTTTAGCTGTTATAAAAGTTTGGTTTTTTAGTGCTGTAAATGCATTTTCAGCTCGCGCTGTACACATTTGCTATGAGAGGCATTATCTCATAAGGGAAATATTGGACAATCAAATTAATGACTGCCCAGGCTTCAGGATGTCTTTTTACACTATATAAAGGTGGAAATATACATTGGAAACGTTTAGTTTAGCTGTTAATGAAGTTTCGTTTTTTTAGTGCTGAAAATTCATTGTCTGCTGGCGCTGTACACTTTTTCTAAGTGTTGCAATATCTCATGAAGGAAATACTGGACAATCAAATTTATGACTTTCCAGGCTTCAGGATGCCTTTCTACACTATATAAAGGTGGAAATTTACATTGGAAACGTTTGGTTTAGCTGTTATAAAAGTTTGTTTTTTTAGTGCTGTAAATACATTTTCAGCTCGCGCTGTACACATTTGCTATGAGAGGCATTATCTCATAAGGGAAATATTGGACAATCAAATTAATGACTGCCCAGGCTTCAGGATGTCTTTTTACACTATATAAAGGTGGAAATCTACATTGGAAACGTTTGGTTTAGCTGTTATAAAAGTTTGGTTTTTTAGTGCTTAAAATGCATTTTCAGCTCGCACTGTACACATTTGCTATGTGAGGCATTATCTCATAAGGGAAATACTGGACAATCAAATTAATGACTTCCCAGGCTTCAGGATGCCTTTTTACACTCTATAAAGGTGGAAATTTACATTGGAAACGTTTGGTTTAGCTGTTATAAAAGTTTGTTTTTTTCGTGCTGTAAATGCATTTTCAGCTCGCGCTGTACACATTTGCAATGAGAGGCATTATCTCATAAGGGAAATATTGGACAATCAAATTAATGACTGCCCAGGCTTCAGGATGTCTTTTTACACTATATAAAGGTGGAAATTTACATTGGAAACGTTTAGTTTAGCTGTTAATGAAGTTTCGTTTTTTTTAGTGCTGAAAATTCATTGTCTGCTGGCGCTGTACACTTTTTCTAAGTGTTGCAATATCTCATGAAGGAAATACTGGACAATCAAATTAATGACTTTCCAGGCTTCAGGATGCCTTTCTACACTATATAAAGGTGGAAATTTACATTTGAAACGTTTGGTTTAGCTGTTATAAAAGTTTGGTTTTTTAGTGCTGTAAATGCATTTTCAGCTCGCGCTGTACACATTTGCTATGAGAGGCATTATCTCATAAGGGAAATATTGGACAATCAAATTAATGACTGCCCAGGCTTCAGGATGTCTTTTTACACTATATAAAGGTGGAAATTTACATTGGAAACGTTTGGTTTAGCTGTTATAAAAGTTTGGTTTTTTAGTGCAGAAAATGCATTTTCAGCTCGCACTGTACACATTTGCTATGTGAGGCATTATCTCATAAGGGAAATACTGGACAATCAAATTAATGACTTCCCAGGCTTCAGGATGCCTTTTTACACTCTATAAATGTGGAAATTTACATTGGAAACGTTTGGTTTAGCTGTTAATGAAGTTACGTTTTTTTAGTGCTGAAAATTCATTGTCTGCTGGCGCTGTACACTTTTTCTAAGTGTTGCAATATCTCATGAAGGAAATACTGGACAATCAAATTAATGACTTTCCAGGCTTCAGGATGCCTTTCTACACTATATAAAGGTGGAAATTTACATTGGAAACGTTTGGTTTAGCTGTTATAAAAGTTTGGTTTTTTAGTGCTGTAAATGCATTTTCAGCTCGCGCTGTACACATTTGCTATGAGAGGCATTATCTCATAAGGGAAATATTGGACAATCAAATTAATGACTGCCCAGGCTTCAGGATGTCTTTTTACACTATATAAAGGTGGAAATTTACATTGGAAACGTTTGGTTTAGCTGTTATAAAAGTTTGTTTTTTTAGTGCTGTAAATGCATTTTCAGCTCGCGCTGTACACATTTGCTATGAGAGGCATTATCTCATAAGGGAAATATTGGACAATCAAATTAATGGCTGCCCAGGCTTCAGGATGTCTTTTTACACTATATAAAGGTGGAAATTTACATTGGAAACGTTTAGTTTAGCTGTTAAAATGAAGTTTCGTTTTTTTAGTGCTGAAAATTCATTGTCTGCTGGCGCTGTACACTTTTTCTAAGTGTTGCAATATCTCATGAAGGAAATACTGGACAATCAAATTAATGACTTTCCAGGCTTCAGGATGCCTTTCTACACTATATAAAGGTGGGAATTTACATTGGAAACGTTTGGTTTAGCTGTTATAAAAGTTTGTTTTTTTAGTGCTGTAAATGCATTTTCAGCTCGCACTGTACACATTTGCTATGTGAGGCATTATCTCATAAGGGAAATACTGGACAATCAAATTAATGACTTCCCAGGCTTCAGGATGCCTTTTTACACTCTATAAATGTGGAAATTTACATTGGAAACGTTTGGTTTAGCTGTTAATGAAGTTTCGTTTTTTTAGTGCTGAAAATTCATTGTCTGCTGGCGCTGTACACTTTTTCTAAGTGTTGCAATATCTCATGAAGGAAATACTGGACAATCAAATTAATGACTTTCCAGGCTTCAGGATGCCTTTCTACACTATATAAAGGTGGAAATTTACATTGGAAACGTTTGGTTTAGCTCTGTTATAAAAGTTTGGTTTTTTAGTGCTGTAAATGCATTTTCAGCTCGCGCTGTACACATTTGCTATGAGAGGCATTATCTCATAAGGGAAATATTGGACAATCAAATTAATGACTGCCCAGGCTTCAGGATGTCTTTTTACACTATATAAAAGTGGAAATTTACATTGGAAACGTTTGGTTTAGCTGTTATAAAAGTTTGTTTTTTTAGTGCTGTAAATGCATTTTCAGCTCGCACTGTACACATTTGCTATGAGAGGCATTATCTCATAAGGGAAATATTGGACAATCAAATTAATGACTGCCCAGGCTTCAGGATGTCTTTTTACACTATATAAGGGTGGAAATTTACATTGGAAACGTTTAGTTTAGCTGTTAATGAAGTTTCGTTTTTTTAGTGCTGAAAATTCATTGTCTGCTGGCGCTGTACACTTTTTCTAAGTGTTGCAATATCTCATGAAGGAAATACTGGACAATCAAATTAATGACTTTCCAGGCTTCAGGATGTCTTTTTACACTATATAAGGGTGGAAATTTACATTGGAAACGTTTAGTTTAGCTGTTAATGAAGTTTCGTTTTTTTAGTGCTGAAAATTCATTGTCTGCTGGCGCTGTACACTTTTTCTAAGTGTTGCAATATCTCATGAAGGAAATACTGGACAATCAAATTAATGACTTTCCAGGCTTCAGGATGCCTTTCTACACTATATAAAGGTGGAAATTTACATTTGAAACGTTTGGTTTAGCTGTTATAAAAGTTTGGTTTTTTAGTGCTGTAAATGCATTTTAAGCTCGCGCTGTACACATTTGCTATGAGAGGCATTATCTCATAAGGGAAATATTGGACAATCAAATTAATGACTGCCCAGGCTTCAGGATGTCTTTTTACACTATATAAAGATGGAAATTTACATTGGAAACGTTTGGTTTAGCTGTTATAAAAGTTTGGTTTTTTTAGTGCTGAAAATGCATTCTCAGCTCGCACTGTACACATTTGCTATGTGAGGCATTATCTCATGAAGGAAATACTGGACAATCAAATTAATGACTTCCCAGGCTTCAGGATGCCTTTTTACACTCTATAAATGTGGAAATTTACATTGGAAACGTTTGGTTTAGCTGTTAATGAAGTTTCGTTTTTTTAGTGCTGAAAATTCATTGTCTGCTGGCGCTGTACACTTTTTCTAAGTGTTGCAATATCTCATGAAGGAAATACTGGACAATCAAATTAATGACTTTCCAGGCTTCAGGATGCCTTTCTACACTATATAAAGGTGGAAATTTACATTTGAAACGTTTGGTTTAGCTGTTATAAAAGTTTGGTTTTTTAGTGCTGTAAATGCATTTTAAGCTCGCGCTGTACACATTTGCTATGAGAGGCATTATCTCATAAGGGAAATATTGGACAATCAAATTAATGACTGCCCAGGCTTCAGGATGTCTTTTTACACTATATAAAGATGGAAATTTACATTGGAAACGTTTGGTTTAGCTGTTATAAAAGTTTGGTTTTTTTAGTGCTGAAAATGCATTCTCAGCTCGCACTGTACACATTTGCTATGTGAGGCATTATCTCATGAAGGAAATACTGGACAATCAAATTAATGACTTCCCAGGCTTCAGGATGCCTTTTTACACTCTATAAATGTGGAAATTTACATTGGAAACGTTTGGTTTAGCTGTTAATGAAGTTTCGTTTTTTTAGTGCTGAAAATTCATTGTCTGCTGGCGCTGTACACTTTTTCTAAGTGTTGCAATATCTCATGAAGGAAATACTGGACAATCAAATTAATGACTTTCCAGGCTTCAGGATGCCTTTCTACACTATATAAAGGTGGAAATTTACATTGGAAACGTTTGGTTTAGCTGTTAATGAAGTTTCGTTTTTTTTAGTGCTGAAAATTCATTGTCTGCTGGCGCTGTACACTTTTTCTAAGTGTTGCAATATCTCATGAAGGAAATACTGGACAATCAAATTAATGACTTTCCAGGCTTCAGGATGCCTTTCTACACTATATAAAGGTGGAAATTTACATTGGAAACGTTTGGTTTAGCTGTTATAAAAGTTTGGTTTTTTAGTGCTGTAAATGCATTTTCAGCTCGCGCTGTACACATTTGCTATGAGAGGCATTATCTCATAAGGGAAATATTGGACAATCAAATTAATGACTTTCCAGGCTTCAGGATGCCTTTCTACACTATATAAAGGTGGAAATTTACATTGGAAACGTTTGGTTTAGCTGTTATAAAAGTTTGGTTTTTTAGTGCTGTAAATGCATTTTCAGCTCGCGCTGTACACATTTGCTATGAGAGGCATTATCTCATAAGGGAAATATTGGACAATCAAATTAATGACTGCCCAGGCTTCAGGATGTCTTTTTACACTATATAAGGGTGGAAATTTACATTGGAAACGTTTAGTTTAGCTGTTAATGAAGTTTCGTTTTTTTAGTGCTGAAAATGTATTTTCAGCTCGCACTGTACACATTTGCTATGTGAGGCATTATCTCATAAGGGAAATACTGGACAATCAAATTAATGACTTCCCAGGCTTCAGGATGCCTTTTTACACTCTATAAATGTGGAAATTTACATTGGAAACGTTTGGTTTAGCTGTTAATGAAGTTTCGTTTTTTTAGTGCTGAAAATTCATTGTCTGCTGGCGCTGTACACTTTTTCTAAGTGTTGCAATATCTCATGAAGGAAATACTGGACAATCAAATTAATGACTTTCCAGGCTTCAGGATGCCTTTCTACACTATATAAAGGTGGAAATTTACATTTGAAACGTTTGGTTTAGCTGTTATAAAAGTTTGGTTTTTTAGTGCTGTAAATGCATTTTCAGCTCGCGCTGTACACATTTGCTATGAGAGGCATTATCTCATAAGGGAAATATTGGACAATCAAATTAATGACTGCCCAGGCTTCAGGATGTCTTTTTACACTGTATAAAGGTGGAAATATACATTGGAAACGTTTAGTTTAGCTGTTAATGAAGTTTCGTTTTTTTAGTGCTGAAAATTCATTGTCTGCTGGCGCTGTACACTTTTTCTAAGTGTTGCAATATCTCATGAAGGAAATACTGGACAATCAAATTAATGACTTTCCAGGCTTCAGGATGCCTTTCTACACTATATAAAGGTGGAAATTTACATTTGAAACGTTTGGTTTAGCTGTTATAAAAGTTTGGTTTTTTAGTGCTGTAAATGCATTTTCAGCTCGCGCTGTACACATTTGCTATGAGAGGCATTATCTCATAAGGGAAATATTGGACAATCAAATTAATGACTGCCCAGGCTTCAGGATGTCTTTTTACACTATATAAAGGTGGAAATTTACATTGGAAACGTTTGGTTTAGCTGTTATAAAAGTTTGGTTTTTTAGTGCTGTAAATGCATTTTCAGCTCGCGCTGTACACATTTGCTATGTGAGGCATTATCTCATAAGGGAAATACTGGACAATCAAATTAATGACTGCCCAGGCTTCAGGATGTCCTTTTACACTATATAAAGGTGGAAATTTACATTGGAAACGTTTGGTTTAGCTGTTATAAAAGTTTGGTTTTTTAGTGCTGAAAATGCATTTTCAGCTCGCACTGTACACATTTGCTATGTGAGGCATTATCTCATAAGGGAAATACTGGACAATCAAATTAATGACTTCCCAGGCTTCAGGATGCCTTTTTACACTCTATAAATGTGGAAATTTACATTGGAAACGTTTGGTTTAGCTGTTAATGAAGTTTCGTTTTTTTAGTGCTGAAAATTCATTGTCTGCTGGCGCTGTACACTTTTTCTAAGTGTTGCAATATCTCATGAAGGAAATACTGGACAATCAAATTAATGACTTTCCAGGCTTCAGGATGCCTTTCTACACTATATAAAGGTGGAAATTTACATTTGAAACGTTTGGTTTAGCTGTTATAAAAGTTTGGTTTTTTAGTGCTGTAAATGCATTTTCAGCTCGCGCTGTACACATTTGCTATGAGAGGCATTATCTCATAAGGGAAATATTGGACAATCAAATTAATGACTGCCCAGGCTTCAGGATGTCTTTTTACACTATATAAAGGTGGAAATATACATTGGAAACGTTTAGTTTAGCTGTTAATGAAGTTTCGTTTTTTTAGTGCTGAAAATTCATTGTCTGCTGGCGCTGTACACTTTTTCTAAGTGTTGCAATATCTCATGAAGGAAATACTGGACAATCAAATTAATGACTTTCCAGGCTTCAGGATGCCTTTCTACACTATATAAAGGTGGAAATTTACATTTGAAACGTTTGGTTTAGCTGTTATAAAAGTTTGGTTTTTTAGTGCTGTAAATGCATTTTCAGCTCGCGCTGTACACATTTGCTATGAGAGGCATTATCTCATAAGGGAAATATTGGACAATCAAATTAATGACTGCCCAGGCTTCAGGATGTCTTTTTACACTATATAAAGGTGGAAATTTACATTGGAAACGTTTGGTTTAGCTGTTATAAAAGTTTGGTTTTTTAGTGCTGAAAATGCATTTTCAGCTCGCACTGTACACATTTGCTATGTGAGGCATTATCTCATAAGGGAAATACTGGACAATCAAATTAATGACTTCCCAGGCTTCAGGATGCCTTTTTACACTCTATAAATGTGGAAATTTACATTGGAAACGTTTGGTTTAGCTGTTAATGAAGTTTCGTTTTTTTAGTGCTGAAAATTCATTGTCTGCTGGCGCTGTACACTTTTTCTAAGTGTTGCAATATCTCATGAAGGAAATACTGGACA
The DNA here is from genome assembly GCF_059441095.1 of Idiotropiscis lumnitzeri. Taxonomy (NCBI): domain Eukaryota; kingdom Metazoa; phylum Chordata; class Actinopteri; order Syngnathiformes; family Syngnathidae; genus Idiotropiscis; species Idiotropiscis lumnitzeri. Next base: position 825,067 of record NW_028283563.1, on the reverse strand, counting down.
ATCAAATTAATGACTTTCCAGGCTTCAGGATGCCTTTCTACACTATATAAAGGTGGAAATTTACATTGGAAACGTTTGGTTTAGCTGTTATAAAAGTTTGGTTTTTTAGTGCTGTAAATGCATTTTCAGCTCGCGCTGTACACATTTGCTATGAGAGGCATTATCTCATAAGGGAAATATTGGACAATCAAATTAATGGCTGCCCAGGCTTCAGGATGTCTTTTTACTCTATATAAAGTTGGAAATTTACATTGGAAACGTTTAGTTTAGCTGTTAATGAAGTTTCGTTTTTTTAGTGCTGAAAATTCATTGTCTGCTGGCGCTGTACACTTTTTCTAAGTGTTGCAATATCTCATGAAGGAAATACTGGACAATCAAATCAATGACTTTCCAGGCTTCAGGATGCCTTTCTACACTATATAAAGGTGGAAATTTACATTGGAAACGTTTGGTTTAGCTGTTATAAAAGTTTGGTTTTTTAGTGCTGTAAATGCATTTTCAGCTCGCACTGTACACATTTGCTATGTGAGGCATTATCTCATAAGGGAAATACTGGACAATCAAATTAATGACTTCCCAGGCTTCAGGATGCCTTTTTACACTCTATAAATGTGGAAATTTACATTGGAAACGTTTGGTTTAGCTGTTAATGACGTTTCGTTTTTTTCGTGCTGAAAATTCATTGTCTGCTGGCGCTGTACACTTTTTCTAAGTGTTGCAATATCTCATGAAGGAAATACTGGACAATCAAATTAATGACTTTCCAGGCTTCAGGATGCCTTTCTACACTATATAAAGGTGGAAATGTACATTGGAAACGTTTGGTTTAGCTGTTATAAAAGTTTGGTTTTTTAGTGCTGAAAATGCATTTTCAGCTCGCACTGTACACATTTGCTATGTGAGGCATTATCTCATAAGGGAAATACTGGACAATCAAATTAATGACTTCCCAGGCTTCAGGATGCCTTTTTACACTCTATAAATGTGGAAATTTACATTGGAAACGTTTGGTTTAGCTGTTAATGAAGTTTCGTTTTTTTATTGCTGAAAATTCATTGTCTGCTGGCGCTGTACACTTTTTCTAAGTGTTGCAATATCTCATGAAGGAAATACTGGACAATCAAATTTATGACTTTCCAGGCTTCAGGATGCCTTTCTACACTATATAAAGGTGGAAATTTACATTGGAAACGTTTGGTTTAGCTGTTATAAAAGTTTGTTTTTTTAGTGCTGTAAATACATTTTCAGCTCGCGCTGTACACATTTGCTATGAGAGGCATTATCTCATAAGGGAAATATTGGACAATCAAATTAATGACTGCCCAGGCTTCAGGATGTCTTTTTACACTATATAAAGGTGGAAATCTACATTGGAAACGTTTGGTTTAGCTGTTATAAAAGTTTGGTTTTTTAGTGCTTAAAATGCATTTTCAGCTCGCACTGTACACATTTGCTATGTGAGGCATTATCTCATAAGGGAAATACTGGACAATCAAATTAATGACTTCCCAGGCTTCAGGATGCCTTTTTACACTCTATAAAGGTGGAAATTTACATTGGAAACGTTTGGTTTAGCTGTTATAAAAGTTTGTTTTTTTCGTGCTGTAAATGCATTTTCAGCTCGCGCTGTACACATTTGCAATGAGAGGCATTATCTCATAAGGGAAATATTGGACAATCAAATTAATGACTGCCCAGGCTTCAGGATGTCTTTTTACACTATATAAAGGTGGAAATTTACATTGGAAACGTTTAGTTTAGCTGTTAATGAAGTTTCGTTTTTTTTAGTGCTGAAAATTCATTGTCTGCTGGCGCTGTACACTTTTTCTAAGTGTTGCAATATCTCATGAAGGAAATACTGGACAATCAAATTAATGACTTTCCAGGCTTCAGGATGCCTTTCTACACTATATAAAGGTGGAAATTTACATTTGAAACGTTTGGTTTAGCTGTTATAAAAGTTTGGTTTTTTAGTGCTGTAAATGCATTTTCAGCTCGCGCTGTACACATTTGCTATGAGAGGCATTATCTCATAAGGGAAATATTGGACAATCAAATTAATGACTGCCCAGGCTTCAGGATGTCTTTTTACACTATATAAAGGTGGAAATTTACATTGGAAACGTTTGGTTTAGCTGTTATAAAAGTTTGGTTTTTTAGTGCAGAAAATGCATTTTCAGCTCGCACTGTACACATTTGCTATGTGAGGCATTATCTCATAAGGGAAATACTGGACAATCAAATTAATGACTTCCCAGGCTTCAGGATGCCTTTTTACACTCTATAAATGTGGAAATTTACATTGGAAACGTTTGGTTTAGCTGTTAATGAAGTTTCGTTTTTTTAGTGCTGAAAATTCATTGTCTGCTGGCGCTGTACACTTTTTCTAAGTGTTGCAATATCTCATGAAGGAAATACTGGACAATCAAATTAATGACTTTCCAGGCTTCAGGATGCCTTTCTACACTATATAAAGGTGGAAATTTACATTGGAAACGTTTGGTTTAGCTGTTAATGAAGTTTCGTTTTTTTTAGTGCTGAAAATTCATTGTCTGCTGGCGCTGTACACTTTTTCTAAGTGTTGCAATATCTCATGAAGGAAATACTGGACAATCAAATTAATGACTTTCCAGGCTTCAGGATGCCTTTCTACACTATATAAAGGTGGAAATTTACATTGGAAACGTTTGGTTTAGCTGTTATAAAAGTTTGGTTTTTTAGTGCTGTAAATGCATTTTCAGCTCGCGCTGTACACATTTGCTATGAGAGGCATTATCTCATAAGGGAAATATTGGACAATCAAATTAATGACTGCCCAGGCTTCAGGATGTCTTTTTACACTATATAAAGGTGGAAATTTACATTGGAAACGTTTGGTTTAGCTGTTATAAAAGTTTGTTTTTTTAGTGCTGTAAATGCATTTTCAGCTCGCGCTGTACACATTTGCTATGAGAGGCATTATCTCATAAGGGAAATATTGGACAATCAAATTAATGGCTGCCCAGGCTTCAGGATGTCTTTTTACACTATATAAAGGTGGAAATTTACATTGGAAACGTTTAGTTTAGCTGTTAAAATGAAGTTTCGTTTTTTTAGTGCTGAAAATTCATTGTCTGCTGGCGCTGTACACTTTTTCTAAGTGTTGCAATATCTCATGAAGGAAATACTGGACAATCAAATTAATGACTTTCCAGGCTTCAGGATGCCTTTCTACACTATATAAAGGTGGGAATTTACATTGGAAACGTTTGGTTTAGCTGTTATAAAAGTTTGTTTTTTTAGTGCTGTAAATGCATTTTCAGCTCGCACTGTACACATTTGCTATGTGAGGCATTATCTCATAAGGGAAATACTGGACAATCAAATTAATGACTTCCCAGGCTTCAGGATGCCTTTTTACACTCTATAAATGTGGAAATTTACATTGGAAACGTTTGGTTTAGCTGTTAATGAAGTTTCGTTTTTTTAGTGCTGAAAATTCATTGTCTGCTGGCGCTGTACACTTTTTCTAAGTGTTGCAATATCTCATGAAGGAAATACTGGACAATCAAATTAATGACTTTCCAGGCTTCAGGATGCCTTTCTACACTATATAAAGGTGGAAATTTACATTGGAAACGTTTGGTTTAGCTCTGTTATAAAAGTTTGGTTTTTTAGTGCTGTAAATGCATTTTCAGCTCGCGCTGTACACATTTGCTATGAGAGGCATTATCTCATAAGGGAAATATTGGACAATCAAATTAATGACTGCCCAGGCTTCAGGATGTCTTTTTACACTATATAAAAGTGGAAATTTACATTGGAAACGTTTGGTTTAGCTGTTATAAAAGTTTGTTTTTTTAGTGCTGTAAATGCATTTTCAGCTCGCACTGTACACATTTGCTATGAGAGGCATTATCTCATAAGGGAAATATTGGACAATCAAATTAATGACTGCCCAGGCTTCAGGATGTCTTTTTACACTATATAAGGGTGGAAATTTACATTGGAAACGTTTAGTTTAGCTGTTAATGAAGTTTCGTTTTTTTAGTGCTGAAAATTCATTGTCTGCTGGCGCTGTACACTTTTTCTAAGTGTTGCAATATCTCATGAAGGAAATACTGGACAATCAAATTAATGACTTTCCAGGCTTCAGGATGTCTTTTTACACTATATAAGGGTGGAAATTTACATTGGAAACGTTTAGTTTAGCTGTTAATGAAGTTTCGTTTTTTTAGTGCTGAAAATTCATTGTCTGCTGGCGCTGTACACTTTTTCTAAGTGTTGCAATATCTCATGAAGGAAATACTGGACAATCAAATTAATGACTTTCCAGGCTTCAGGATGCCTTTCTACACTATATAAAGGTGGAAATTTACATTTGAAACGTTTGGTTTAGCTGTTATAAAAGTTTGGTTTTTTAGTGCTGTAAATGCATTTTAAGCTCGCGCTGTACACATTTGCTATGAGAGGCATTATCTCATAAGGGAAATATTGGACAATCAAATTAATGACTGCCCAGGCTTCAGGATGTCTTTTTACACTATATAAAGATGGAAATTTACATTGGAAACGTTTGGTTTAGCTGTTATAAAAGTTTGGTTTTTTTAGTGCTGAAAATGCATTCTCAGCTCGCACTGTACACATTTGCTATGTGAGGCATTATCTCATGAAGGAAATACTGGACAATCAAATTAATGACTTCCCAGGCTTCAGGATGCCTTTTTACACTCTATAAATGTGGAAATTTACATTGGAAACGTTTGGTTTAGCTGTTAATGAAGTTTCGTTTTTTTAGTGCTGAAAATTCATTGTCTGCTGGCGCTGTACACTTTTTCTAAGTGTTGCAATATCTCATGAAGGAAATACTGGACAATCAAATTAATGACTTTCCAGGCTTCAGGATGCCTTTCTACACTATATAAAGGTGGAAATTTACATTGGAAACGTTTGGTTTAGCTGTTAATGAAGTTTCGTTTTTTTTAGTGCTGAAAATTCATTGTCTGCTGGCGCTGTACACTTTTTCTAAGTGTTGCAATATCTCATGAAGGAAATACTGGACAATCAAATTAATGACTTTCCAGGCTTCAGGATGCCTTTCTACACTATATAAAGGTGGAAATTTACATTGGAAACGTTTGGTTTAGCTGTTATAAAAGTTTGGTTTTTTAGTGCTGTAAATGCATTTTCAGCTCGCGCTGTACACATTTGCTATGAGAGGCATTATCTCATAAGGGAAATATTGGACAATCAAATTAATGACTTTCCAGGCTTCAGGATGCCTTTCTACACTATATAAAGGTGGAAATTTACATTGGAAACGTTTGGTTTAGCTGTTATAAAAGTTTGGTTTTTTAGTGCTGTAAATGCATTTTCAGCTCGCGCTGTACACATTTGCTATGAGAGGCATTATCTCATAAGGGAAATATTGGACAATCAAATTAATGACTGCCCAGGCTTCAGGATGTCTTTTTACACTATATAAGGGTGGAAATTTACATTGGAAACGTTTAGTTTAGCTGTTAATGAAGTTTCGTTTTTTTAGTGCTGAAAATGTATTTTCAGCTCGCACTGTACACATTTGCTATGTGAGGCATTATCTCATAAGGGAAATACTGGACAATCAAATTAATGACTTCCCAGGCTTCAGGATGCCTTTTTACACTCTATAAATGTGGAAATTTACATTGGAAACGTTTGGTTTAGCTGTTAATGAAGTTTCGTTTTTTTAGTGCTGAAAATTCATTGTCTGCTGGCGCTGTACACTTTTTCTAAGTGTTGCAATATCTCATGAAGGAAATACTGGACAATCAAATTAATGACTTTCCAGGCTTCAGGATGCCTTTCTACACTATATAAAGGTGGAAATTTACATTTGAAACGTTTGGTTTAGCTGTTATAAAAGTTTGGTTTTTTAGTGCTGTAAATGCATTTTCAGCTCGCGCTGTACACATTTGCTATGAGAGGCATTATCTCATAAGGGAAATATTGGACAATCAAATTAATGACTGCCCAGGCTTCAGGATGTCTTTTTACACTGTATAAAGGTGGAAATATACATTGGAAACGTTTAGTTTAGCTGTTAATGAAGTTTCGTTTTTTTAGTGCTGAAAATTCATTGTCTGCTGGCGCTGTACACTTTTTCTAAGTGTTGCAATATCTCATGAAGGAAATACTGGACAATCAAATTAATGACTTTCCAGGCTTCAGGATGCCTTTCTACACTATATAAAGGTGGAAATTTACATTTGAAACGTTTGGTTTAGCTGTTATAAAAGTTTGGTTTTTTAGTGCTGTAAATGCATTTTCAGCTCGCGCTGTACACATTTGCTATGAGAGGCATTATCTCATAAGGGAAATATTGGACAATCAAATTAATGACTGCCCAGGCTTCAGGATGTCTTTTTACACTATATAAAGGTGGAAATTTACATTGGAAACGTTTGGTTTAGCTGTTATAAAAGTTTGGTTTTTTAGTGCTGTAAATGCATTTTCAGCTCGCGCTGTACACATTTGCTATGTGAGGCATTATCTCATAAGGGAAATACTGGACAATCAAATTAATGACTGCCCAGGCTTCAGGATGTCTTTTTACACTATATAAAGGTGGAAATTTACATTGGAAACGTTTGGTTTAGCTGTTATAAAAGTTTGGTTTTTTAGTGCTGAAAATGCATTTTCAGCTCGCACTGTACACATTTGCTATGTGAGGCATTATCTCATAAGGGAAATACTGGACAATCAAATTAATGACTTCCCAGGCTTCAGGATGCCTTTTTACACTCTATAAATGTGGAAATTTACATTGGAAACGTTTGGTTTAGCTGTTAATGAAGTTTCGTTTTTTTAGTGCTGAAAATTCATTGTCTGCTGGCGCTGTACACTTTTTCTAAGTGTTGCAATATCTCATGAAGGAAATACTGGACAATCAAATTAATGACTTTCCAGGCTTCAGGATGCCTTTCTACACTATATAAAGGTGGAAATTTACATTTGAAACGTTTGGTTTAGCTGTTATAAAAGTTTGGTTTTTTAGTGCTGTAAATGCATTTTCAGCTCGCGCTGTACACATTTGCTATGAGAGGCATTATCTCATAAGGGAAATATTGGACAATCAAATTAATGACTGCCCAGGCTTCAGGATGTCTTTTTACACTATATAAAGGTGGAAATATACATTGGAAACGTTTAGTTTAGCTGTTAATGAAGTTTCGTTTTTTTAGTGCTGAAAATTCATTGTCTGCTGGCGCTGTACACTTTTTCTAAGTGTTGCAATATCTCATGAAGGAAATACTGGACAATCAAATTAATGACTTTCCAGGCTTCAGGATGCCTTTCTACACTATATAAAGGTGGAAATTTACATTTGAAACGTTTGGTTTAGCTGTTATAAAAGTTTGGTTTTTTAGTGCTGTAAATGCATTTTCAGCTCGCGCTGTACACATTTGCTATGAGAGGCATTATCTCATAAGGGAAATATTGGACAATCAAATTAATGACTGCCCAGGCTTCAGGATGTCTTTTTACACTATATAAAGGTGGAAATTTACATTGGAAACGTTTGGTTTAGCTGTTATAAAAGTTTGGTTTTTTAGTGCTGAAAATGCATTTTCAGCTCGCACTGTACACATTTGCTATGTGAGGCATTATCTCATAAGGGAAATACTGGACAATCAAATTAATGACTTCCCAGGCTTCAGGATGCCTTTTTACACTCTATAAATGTGGAAATTTACATTGGAAACGTTTGGTTTAGCTGTTAATGAAGTTTCGTTTTTTTAGTGCTGAAAATTCATTGTCTGCTGGCGCTGTACACTTTTTCTAAGTGTTGCAATATCTCATGAAGGAAATACTGGACAATCAAATTAATGACTTTCCAGGCTTCAGGATGCCTTTCTACACTATATAAAGGTGGAAATTTACATTGGAAACGTTTGGTTTAGCTGTTATAAAAGTTTGGTTTTTTAGTGCTGTAAATGCATTTTCAGCTCGCGCTGTACACATTTGCTATGAGAGGCATTATCTCATAAGGGAAATATTGGACAATCAAATTAATGGCTGCCCAGGCTTCAGGATGTCTTTTTACTCTATATAAAGTTGGAAATTTACATTGGAAACGTTTAGTTTAGCTGTTAATGAAGTTTCGTTTTTTTAGTGCTGAAAATTCATTGTCTGCTGGCGCTGTACACTTTTTCTAAGTGTTGCAATATCTCATGAAGGAAATACTGGACAATCAAATCAATGACTTTCCAGGCTTCAGGATGCCTTTCTACACTATATAAAGGTGGAAATTTACATTGGAAACGTTTGGTTTAGCTGTTATAAAAGTTTGGTTTTTTAGTGCTGTAAATGCATTTTCAGCTCGCACTGTACACATTTGCTATGTGAGGCATTATCTCATAAGGGAAATACTGGACAATCAAATTAATGACTTCCCAGGCTTCAGGATGCCTTTTTACACTCTATAAATGTGGAAATTTACATTGGAAACGTTTGGTTTAGCTGTTAATGACGTTTCGTTTTTTTCGTGCTGAAAATTCATTGTCTGCTGGCGCTGTACACTTTTTCTAAGTGTTGCAATATCTCATGAAGGAAATACTGGACAATCAAATTAATGACTTTCCAGGCTTCAGGATGCCTTTCTACACTATATAAAGGTGGAAATGTACATTGGAAACGTTTGGTTTAGCTGTTATAAAAGTTTGGTTTTTTAGTGCTGAAAATGCATTTTCAGCTCGCACTGTACACATTTGCTATGTGAGGCATTATCTAGTAAGGGAAATACTGGACAATCAAATTAATGACTTCCCAGGCTTCAGGATGCCTTTTTACACTCTATAAATGTGGAAATTTACATTGGAAACGTTTGGTTTAGCTGTTAATGAAGTTTCGTTTTTTTAGTGCTGAAAATTCATTGTCTGCTGGCGCTGTACACTTTTTCTAAGTGTTGCAATATCTCATGAAGGAAATACTGGACAATCAAATTAATGACTTTCCAGGCTTCAGGATGCCTTTCTACACTATATAAAGGTGGAAATTTACATTTGAAACGTTTGGTTTAGCTGTTATAAAAGTTTGGTTTTTTAGTGCTGTAAATGCATTTTCAGCTCGCGCTGTACACATTTGCTATGAGAGGCATTATCTCATAAGGGAAATATTGGACAATCAAATTAATGACTGCCCAGGCTTCAGGATGTCTTTTTACACTATATAAAGGTGGAAATTTACATTGGAAACGTTTGGTTTAGCTGTTATAAAAGTTTGGTTTTTTAGTGCTTAAAATGCATTTTCAGCTCGCACTGTACACATTTGCTATGTGAGGCATTATCTCATAAGGGAAATACTGGACAATCAAATTAATGACTTCCCAGGCTTCAGGATGCCTTTTTACACTCTATAAATGTGGAAATTTACATTGGAAACGTTTGGTTTAGCTGTTAATGAAGTTTCGTTTTTTTAGTGCTGAAAATTCATTGTCTGCTGGCGCTGTACACTTTTTCTAAGTGTTGCAATATCTCATGAAGGAAATACTGGACAATCAAATTAATGACTTTCCAGGCTTCAGGATGCCTTTCTACACTATATAAAGGTGGAAATTTACATTGGAAACGTTTGGTTTAGCTGTTATAAAAGTTTGGTTTTTTAGTGCTGTAAATGCATTTTCAGCTCGCGCTGTACACATTTGCTATGAGAGGCATTATCTCATAAGGGAAATATTGGACAATCAAATTAATGGCTGCCCAGGCTTCAGGATGTCTTTTTACTCTATATAAAGTTGGAAATTTACATTGGAAACGTTTAGTTTAGCTGTTAATGAAGTTTCGTTTTTTTAGTGCTGAAAATTCATTGTCTGCTGGCGCTGTACACTTTTTCTAAGTGTTGCAATATCTCATGAAGGAAATACTGGACAATCAAATCAATGACTTTCCAGGCTTCAGGATGCCTTTCTACACTATATAAAGGTGGAAATTTACATTGGAAACGTTTGGTTTAGCTGTTATAAAAGTTTGGTTTTTTAGTGCTGTAAATGCATTTTCAGCTCGCACTGTACACATTTGCTATGTGAGGCATTATCTCATAAGGGAAATACTGGACAATCAAATTAATGACTTCCCAGGCTTCAGGATGCCTTTTTACACTCTATAAATGTGGAAATTTACATTGGAAACGTTTGGTTTAGCTGTTAATGACGTTTCGTTTTTTTCGTGCTGAAAATTCATTGTCTGCTGGCGCTGTACACTTTTTCTAAGTGTTGCAATATCTCATGAAGGAAATACTGGACAATCAAATTAATGACTTTCCAGGCTTCAGGATGCCTTTCTACACTATATAAAGGTGGAAATGTACATTGGAAACGTTTGGTTTAGCTGTTATAAAAGTTTGGTTTTTTAGTGCTGAAAATGCATTTTCAGCTCGCACTGTACACATTTGCTATGTGAGGCATTATCTCATAAGGGAAATACTGGACAATCAAATTAATGACTTCCCAGGCTTCAGGATGCCTTTTTACACTCTATAAATGTGGAAATTTACATTGGAAACGTTTGGTTTAGCTGTTAATGAAGTTTCGTTTTTTTAGTGCTGAAAATTCATTGTCTGCTGGCGCTGTACACTTTTTCTAAGTGTTGCAATATCTCATGAAGGAAATACTGGACAATCAAATTAATGACTTTCCAGGCTTCAGGATGCCTTTCTACACTATATAAAGGTGGAAATGTACATTGGAAACGTTTGGTTTAGCTGTTATAAAAGTTTGGTTTTTTAGTGCTGTAAATGCATTTTCAGCTCGCGCTGTACACATTTGCTATGAGAGGCATTATCTCATAAGGGAAATGTTGGACAATCAAATTAATGGCTGCCCAGGCTTCAGGATGTCTTTTTACTCTATATAAAGTTGGAAATTTACATTGGAAACGTTTAGTTTAGCTGTTAATGAAGTTTCGTTTTTTTAGTGCTGAAAATTCATTGTCTGCTGGCGCTGTACACTTTTTCTAAGTGTTGCAATATCTCATGAAGGAAATACTGGACAATCAAATCAATGACTTTCCAGGCTTCAGGATGCCTTTCTACACTATATAAAGGTGGAAATTTACATTGGAAACGTTTGGTTTAGCTGTTATAAAAGTTTGGTTTTTTAGTGCTGTAAATGCATTTTCAGCTCGCACTGTACACATTTGCTATGTGAGGCATTATCTCATAAGGGAAATACTGGACAATCAAATTAATGACTTCCCAGGCTTCAGGATGCCTTTTTACACTCTATAAATGTGGAAATTTACATTGGAAACGTTTGGTTTAGCTGTTAATGACGTTTCGTTTTTTTCGTGCTGAAAATTCATTGTCTGCTGGCGCTGTACACTTTTTCTAAGTGTTGCAATATCTCATGAAGGAAATACTGGACAATCAAATTAATGACTTTCCAGGCTTCAGGATGCCTTTCTACACTATATAAAGGTGGAAATGTACATTGGAAACGTTTGGTTTAGCTGTTATAAAAGTTTGGTTTTTTAGTGCTGAAAATGCATTTTCAGCTCGCACTGTACACATTTGCTATGTGAGGCATTATCTCATAAGGGAAATACTGGACAATCAAATTAATGACTTCCCAGGCTTCAGGATGCCTTTTTACACTCTATAAATGTGGAAATTTACATTGGAAACGTTTGGTTTAGCTGTTAATGAAGTTTCGTTTTTTTAGTGCTGAAAATTCATTGTCTGCTGGCGCTGTACACTTTTTCTAAGTGTTGCAATATCTCATGAAGGAAATACTGGACAATCAAATTAATGACTTTCCAGGCTTCAGGATGCCTTTCTACACTATATAAAGGTGGAAATGTACATTGGAAACGTTTGGTTTAGCTGTTATAAAAGTTTGGTTTTTTAGTGCTGTAAATGCATTTTCAGCTCGCGCTGTACACATTTGCTATGAGAGGCATTATCTCATAAGGGAAATGTTGGACAATCAAATTAATGACTGCCCAGGCTTCAGGATGTCTTTTTACACTATATAAAGGTGGAAATTTACATTGGAAACGTTTGGTTTAGGTGTTATAAAAGTTTGGTTTTTTAGTGCTGAAAATGCATTTTCAGCTCGCACTGTACACATTTGCTATGTGAGGCATTATCTCATAAGGGAAATACTGGACAATCAAATTAATGACTTCCCAGGCTTCAGGGTGCCTTTTTACACTCTATAAATGTGGAAATTTACATTGGAAACGTTTGGTTTAGCTGTTAATGAAGTTTCGTTTTTTTATTGCTGAAAATTCATTGTCTGCTGGCGCTGTACACTTTTTCTAAGTTTTGCAATATCTCATGTAGGAAATACTGGACAATCAAATTAATGACTTTCCAGGCTTCAGGATGCCTTTCTACACTTTATAAAGGTGGAAATTTACATTGGAAACGTTTGGTTTAGCTGTTATAAAAGTTTGGTTTTTTAGTGCTGTAAATGCATTTTCAGCTCGCGCTGTACACATTTGCTATGAGAGGCATTATCTCATAAGGGAAATATTGGACAATCAAATTAATGACTGCCCAGGCTTCAGGATGCCTTTCTACACTATATAAAGGTGGAAATTTACATTGGAAACGTTTGGTTTAGCTGTTATAAAAGTTTGTTTTTTTAGTGCTGTAAATGCATTTTCAGCTCGCGCTGTACACATTTGCTATGTGAGGCATTATCTCATAAGGGAAATACTGGATAATCAAATTAATGACTGCCCAGGCTTCAGGATGTCTTTTTACACTATATAAAGGTGGAAATTTACATTGGAAACGTTTGGTTTAGCTGTTATAAAAGTTTGGTTTTTTAGTGCTGAAAATGCATTTTCAGCTCGCACTGTACACATTTGCTATGTGAGGCATTATCTCATAAGGGAAATACTGGACAATCAAATTAATGACTTCCCAGGCTTCAGGATGCCTTTTTACACTCTATAAATGTGGAAATTTACATTGGAAACGTTTGGTTTAGCTGTTAATGAAGTTTCGTTTTTTTAGTGCTGAAAATTCATTGTCTGCTGGCGCTGTACACTTTTTCTAAGTGTTGCAATATCTCATGAAGGAAATACTGGACAATCAAATTAATGACTTTCCAGGCTTCATGATGCCTTTCTACACTATATAAAGGTGGAAATTTACATTGGAAACGTTTGGTTTAGCTGTTATAAAAGTTTGGTTTTTTAGTGCTGTAAATGCATTTTCAGCTCGCGCTGTACACATTTGCTATGAGAGGCATTATCTCATAAGGGAAATATTGGACAATCAAATGAATGACTGCCCAGGCTTCAGGATGTCTTTTTACACTATATAAAGGTGGAAATTTACATTGGAAACGTTTGGTTTAGCTGTTATAAAAGTTTGGTTTTTTAGTGCTGAAAATGCATTTTCAGCTCGCACTGTACACATTTGCTATGTGAGGCATTATCTCATAAGGGAAATACTGGACAATCAAATTAATGACTTCCCAGGCTTCAGGATGCCTTTTTACACTCTATAAATGTGGAAATTTACATTGGAAACGTTTGGTTTAGCTGTTAATGAAGTTTCGTTTTTTTAGTGCTGAAAATTCATTGTCTGCTGGCGCTGTACACTTTTTCTAAGTGTTGCAATTTCTCATGAAGGAAATACTGGACAATCAAATTAATGACTTTCCAGGCTTCAGGATGCCTTTCTACACTATATAAAGGTGGAAATTTACATTGGAAACGTTTGGTTTAGCTGTTATAAAAGTTTGGTTTTTTAGTGCTGTATATGCATTTTCAGCTCGCGCTGTACACATTTGCTATGAGAGGCATTATCTCATAAGGGAAATATTGGACAATCAAATTAATTACTGCCCAGGCTTCAGGATGTCTTTTTACACTATATAAAGGTGGAAATTTACATTGGAAACGTTTAGTTTAGCTGTTAATGAAGTTTCGTTTTTTTAGTGCTGAAAATTCATTGTCTGCTGGCGCTGTACACTTTTTCTAAGTGTTGCAATATCTCATGAAGGAAATACTGGACAATCAAATTAATGACTTTCCAGGCTTCAGGATGCCTTTCTACACTATATAAAGGTGGAAATGTACATTGGAAACGTTTGGTTTAGCTGTTATAAAAGTTTGGTTTTTTAGTGCTGTAAATGCATTTTCAGCTCGCGCTGTACACATTTGCTATGAGAGGCATTATCTCATAAGGGAAATATTGGACAATCAAATGAATGACTGCCCAGGCTTCAGGATGTCTTTTTACACTATATAAAGGTGGAAATTTACATTGGAAACGTTTGGTTTAGCTGTTATAAAAGTTTGGTTTTTTAGTGCTGAAAATGCATTTTCAGCTCGCACTGTACACATTTGCTATGTGAGGCATTATCTCATAAGGGAAATACTGGACAATCAAATTAATGACTTCCCAGGCTTCAGGATGCCTTTTTACACTCTATAAATGTGGAAATTTACATTGGAAACGTTTGGTTTAGCTGTTAATGAAGTTTCGTTTTTTAGTGCTGAAAATTCATTGTCTGCTGGCGCTGTACACTTTTTCTAAGTGTTGCAATATCTCATGAAGGAAATACTGGACAATCAAATTAATGACTTTCCAGGCTTCAGGATGCCTTTTTACACTATATAAAGGTGGAAATTTACATTGGAAACGTTTGGTTTAGCTGTTATAAAAGTTTGTTTTTTTAGTGCTGTAAATGCATTTTCAGCTCGCGCTGTACACATTTGCTATGAGAGGCATTATCTCATAAGGGAAATATTGGACAATCAAATTAATGACTGCCCAGGCTTCAGGATGTCTTTTTACACTATATAAAGGTGGAAATTTACATTGGAAACGTTTGGTTTAGCTGTTATAAAAGTATGGTTTTTTAGTGCTGAAAATGCATTTACAGCACGAAAAAAACAAACTTTTATAACAGCTAAACCAAACGTTTCCAATGTAAATTTCCACATTTATATAGTGTAAAAAGGCATCCTGAAGCCTGGGAAGTCATTAATTTGATTGTCCAGTATTTCCCTTATGAGATAATGCCTCACATAGCAAATGTGTACAGCGCGAGCTGAAAATGCATTTACAGCACTAAAAAAACAAACTTTTATAACAGCTAAACTAAACGTTTCCAATGTAAATTTCCACCTTTATATAGTGTAAAAAGACATCCTGAAGCCTGGGCAGTCATTAATTTGATTGTCCAATATTTCCCTTATGAGATAATGCCTCTCATAGAAAATGTGTACAGCGCGAGCTGAAAATGCATTTACAGCACTAAAAAACCAAACTTTTATAACAGCTAAACCAAACGTTTCCAATGTAAATTTCCACCTTTATATAGTGTAAAAAAACATCCTGAAGCCTGGGCAGTCATTAATTTGATTGTCCAATATTTCCCTTATGAGATAATGCCTCTCATAGCAAATGTGTACAGCGCGAGCTGAAAATGCATTTACAGCACTAAAAAACCAAACTTTTATAACAGCTAAACCAAACGTTTCCAATGTAAATTTCCACCTTTATATAGTGTAGAAAGGCATCCTGAAGCCTGGAAAGTCATTAATTTGATTGTCCAGTATTTCCTACATGAGATATTGCAACACTTAGAAAAAGTGTACAGCGCCAGCAGACAATGAATTTGCAGCACTAAAAAAACGAAACTTCATTTACAGCTAAACCAAACGTTTCCAATGTAAATTTCCACATTTATATAGTGTAAAAAGGCATCCTGAAGCCTGGGAAGTCATTAATTTGATTGTCCAGTATTTCCCTTATGAGATAATGCCTCACATAGCAAATGTGTACAGCGCGAGCTGAAAATGCATTTACAGCACTAAAAAAACAAACTTTTATAACAGCTAAACTAAACGTTTCCAATGTAAATTTTCACCTTTATATAGTGTAAAAAGACATCCTGAAGCATGGGCAGTCATTAATTTGATTGTCCAATATTTCCCTTATGAGATAATGCCTCTCATAGCAAATGTGTACAGCGCGAGCTGAAAATGCATTTACAGCACTAAAAAACGAAACTTTTATAACAGCTAAACCAAACGTTTCCAATGTAAATTTCCACCTTTATATAGTGTAGAAAGGCATCCTGAAGCCTGGAAAGTCATTAATTTGATTGTCCAGTATTTCCTTCATGAGATATTGCAACACTTAGAAAAAGTGTACAGCGCCAGCAGACAATGAATTTGCAGCACTAAAAAAACGAAACTTCATTAACAGCTAAACCAAACGTTTCCAATGTAAATTTCCACCTTTATATAGTGTAAAAAGATATCCTGAAGCCTGGGCAGTCATTAATTTGATTGTCCAATATTTTCCTTATGAGATAATGCCTCTCATAGCAAATGTGTACAGCGCGAGCTGAAAATGCATTTACAGCACTAAAAAACCAAACTTTTATAACAGCTAAACCAAACGTTTCCAATGTAAATTTCCACAATTACATAGTGTAAAAAGGTCTCCTGAAGCCTGGGAAGTCATTAATTTGATTGTCCAGCATTTCCATTATGAGATAATGTCTCACATAGCAAATGTGTACAGCGCGAGCTGAAAATGCATTTACAGCACTAAAAAAACAAACTTTTATAACAGCTAAACCAAACGTTTACAATGTAAATTTCCACCTTTATATAGTGTAAAAAGGCATCCTGAAGCCTGGAAAGTCATTAATTTGATTGTCCAGTATTTCCTTCATGAGAAAATGCAACACTTAGAAAAAGTGTACAGCGCCAGCAGACAATGAATATGCAGCACTAAAAAAACGAAACTTCATTAACAGCTAAACCAAACGTTTCCAATGTAAATTTCCACATTTATATAGTGTAAAAAGGCATCCTGAAGCCTGGGAAGTCATTAATTTGATTGTCCATTATTTCCCTTATGAGATAATGCCTCACATAGCAAATGTGTACAGCGCGAGCTGAAAATGCATTTACAGCACTAAAAAAACAAACTTTTATAACAGCTAAACTAAACGTTTCCAATGTAAATTTCCACCTCTATATAGTGTAAAAAGGTCTCCTGAAGCCTGGTAAGTCATTAATTTGATTGTCCAGTATTTCCCTTATGGGATAATGCCTCACATAGCAAATGTGTACAGCGCGAGCTGAAAATGCATTTACAGCACTAAAAAACCAAACGTTAGGAGTGTTTCCTTACACTTAGATACGTTTATACTGTGTATATTTGCATGCTTTTTCTGAATGTCTGCTGCTAATGTTATACATTAACGGCTACATTACGCCGCCGACTCTGTGTGATCTATATCTTTGCTGCTGTAACACCTCAAATTTCCCCATTGTGGGACTAATAAAGGACATCTTATCTTATCTTATCTTATCTTATCTTATGTTTATAACAGCTAAACCAAACGTTTCCAATGTAAATTTCCACCTTTATATAGTGTAAAAAGGCATCCTGAAGCCTGGAAAGTCATTAATTTGATTGTCCAGTATTTCCTTCATGAGATATTGCAACACTTAGAAAAAGTGTACAGCGCCAGCAGACAATGAATTTGCAGCACTAAAAAAACGAAACTTCATTAACAGCTAAACCAAACGTTTCCAATGTAAATTTCCACATTTATATAGTGTAAAAAGGCATCCTGAAGCCTGGGAAGTCATTAATTTGATTGTCCAGTATTTCCTTCATGAGATATTGCAACACTTAGAAAAAGTGTACAGCGCCAACAGACAATGAATTTGCAGCACTAAAAAAACGAAACTTCATTAACAGCTAAACCAAACGTTTCCAATGTAAATTTCCACATTTATATAGTGTAAAAAGGCATCCTGAAGCCTGGGAAGTCATTAATTTGATTGTCCAGTATTTCCCTTATGAGATAATGCCTCACATAGCAAATGTGTACAGCGCGAGCTGAAAATGCATTTACAGCACTAAAAAAACTAACTTTTATAACAGCTAAACTAAACGTTTCCAATGTAAATTTCCACCTTTATATAGTGTAAAAAAGACATCCTGAAGCCTGGGCAGTCATTAATTTGATTGTCCAGTATTTCCCTTATGAGATAATGCCTCACATAGCAAATGAGTACAGCGCGAGCTGAAAATGCATTTACAGCACTAAAAACCAAACTTTTATAACAGCTAAACCAAACGTTTCCAATGTAAATTTCCACCTTTATATAGTGTAGAAAGGCATCCTGAAGCCTGGAAAGTCATTAATTTGATTGTCCAGTATTTCCTTCATGAGATATTGCAACACTTAGAAAAAGTGTACAGCGCCAGCAGACAATGAATTTTCAGCACTAAAAAAACGAAACTTCATTAACAGCTAAACCAAACGTTTCCAATGTAAATTTCCACATTTATATAGTGTAAAAAGGCATCCTGAACCCTGGGAAGTCATTAATTTGATTGTCCAGTATTTCCCTTATGAGATAATGCCTCACATAGCAAATGAGTACAGCGCGAGCTGAAAATGCATTTACAGCACTAAAAAACCAAACTTTTATAACAGCTAAACCAAACGTTTCCAATGTACATTTCCACCTTTATATAGTGTAAAAAGGCATCCTGAAGCCTGGGAAGTCATTAATTTGATTGTCCAGTATTTCCCTTATGAGATAATGCCTCACATAGCAAATGTGTACAGTGCGAGCTGAAAATGCATTTACAGCACGAAAAAAACAAACTTTTATAACAGCTAAACCAAACGTTTCCAATGTAAATTTCCACCTTTATATAGTGTAAAAAAACATCCTGAAGCCTGGGCAGTCATTAATTTGATTGTCCAATATTTCCCTTATGAGATAATGCCTCTCATAGCAAATGTGTACAGCGCGAGCTGAAAATGCATTTACAGCACTAAAAAACCAAACTTTTATAACAGCTAAACCAAACGTGTCCAATGTAAATTTCCACCTTTATATAGTGTAGAAAGGCATCCTGAAGCCTGGAAAGTCATGAATTTGATTGTCCAGTATTTCCTTCATGAGATATTGCAACACTTAGAAAAAGTGTACAGCGCCAGCAGACAATGAATTTGCAGCACTAAAAAAACGAAACTTCATTTCCAGCTAAACCAAACGTTTCCAATGTAAATTTCCACATTTATATAGTGTAAAAAGGCATCCTGAAGCCTGGGAAGTCATTAATTTGATTGTCCAGTATTTCCCTTATGAGATAATGCCTCACATAGCAAATGTGTACAGCGCGAGCTGAAAATGCATTTACAGCACTAAAAAAACAAACTTTTATAACAGCTAAACTAAACGTTTCCAATGTAAATTTTCACCTTTATATAGTGTAAAAAGACATCCTGAAGCCTGGGAAGTCATTAATTTGATTGTCCAGTATTTCCCTTATGAGATAATGCCTCACCATAGCAAATGTGTACAGCGCGAGCTGAAAATGCATTTACAGCACTAAAAAACCAAACTTTTATAACAGCTAAACCAAACGTTTCCAATGTAAATTTCCACCTTTATATAGTGTAAAAAGGCATCCTGAAGCCTGGGAAGTCATTAATTTGATTGTCCAGTATTTCCCTTTTGAGATAATGCCTCACATAGCAAATGTGTACAGCGCGAGCTGAAAATGCATTTACAGCACTAAAAAACCAAACTTTTATAACAGCTAAACCAAACGTTTCCAATGTAAATTTCCACCTTTATATAGTGTAAAAAGGCATCCTGAAGCCTGGGAAGTCATTAATTTGATTGTCCAGTATTTCCCTTATGAGATAATGCCTCACATAGCAAATGTGTACAGCGCGAGCTGAGAATGCATTTACAGCACTAAAAAAACAAACTTTTATAACAGCTAAACCAAACGTTTCCAATGTAAATTTCCACCTTTATATAGTGTAGAAAGGCATCCTGAAGCCTGGAAAGTCATTAATTTGATTGTCCAGTATTTCCTTCATGAGATATTGCAACACTTAGAAAAAGTGTACAGCGCCAGCAGACAATGAATTTGCAGCACTAAAAAAACGAAACTTCATTAACAGCTAAACCAAACGTTTCCAATGTAAATTTCCACATTTATATAGTGTAAAAAGGCATCCTGAAGCCTGGGAAGTCATTAATTTGATTGTCCAGTATTTCCTTCATGAGATATTGCAACACTTAGAAAAAGTGTACAGCGCCAGCAGACAATGAATTTGCAGCACTAAAAAAACGAAACTTCATTAACAGCTAAACCAAACGTTTCCAATGTAAATTTCCACATTTATATAGTGTAAAAATGCATCCTGAAGCCTGGGAAGTCATTAATTTCTTTGTCCAGTATTTCCTTCATGAGATACAGCAACACTTAGAAAAAGTCTGTGTGATAGCCTGGAGAGACTGCTGACAGGAGGGAATAGACCCCACTGGGGCTGACATGGGCTAGCTACCCATGCTGGCAGTCTCTGACACTGTGTTCAGTTTGTTGGAGACACCCGCCAAGTGCTACAGAAAGTCTACAAAGAATGACACCCCTACAGCCTGCGAGAGCGGGGGCGCAAGATGGCTCAATGACTGACCACACGGTTACAGACCTAGGAACAAACATGACTACGAGCAAGAACACGGTGCATGAGACAATGGCAGCAGGACACTCACTTCAGGTCTGCACCTGTGGCTGGGCAAAAGTAACATCAGTTACAGGGTTGAAGATCCACCAAGGAAAGAAGCGGTGTTTGGGAAAGCCGAGTCAAGGGCCTCGCATTGACCAATACTTCTTACGAAGTAATGCGTCAAATCAGTCGAGTGAAGCACAGCGACGGGAAAAAAAACAAAGTTCGCAGAGCATCAGCCCCCCTGTCACTGAGGAGGGTATTATAAACACAGAATTGCAGGAGGTAGAACCCACCCAGCCACAGAGACCTCCCAAAGAGAACAAGATCAAAGGGCACAGACAGAGTGTGAGGTGGCCCAAAACTATTGAGAAGAGAGAGTGGGAAACCGTCAATAACGACCTGGTGAAAATGTTGGAGCAACAAGTGGGCACTGCAGAGAGAAAGCTGGAACACATCGGTGACATCATCTACCACTATGGAGAGGAGCGCTTTGGAGTGAACAGCTGGAAAACCACCAACAAAATACCACCACCAACCAAACCTAGGAGGCAACAAGAGATAGAGAGACTGATCAGGGAAAGAAGGGACCTGCGGAAACAGTGGAGAAAAGCCTCTGATCCAGAGAGAGAAGGTCTCATGCTGCTCCATGGGGACATCAAGCTCCGGTTGAAAACCTTACGAAGAGCAGAGAACTTGAGGAAACTTCGCAGGAAGAAGGAACACACAAGAACCCTGTTCTATAAAAATCCCTTCAAGTTTGTCAAAGATCTCTTCGCTAAGGACAAAAGCGGGTTCCTGCAAACTTCAAAGAAGGAACTTGAAGAGCACCTGGAAAAGGTCTACCAAGACACGAAAAGGCATGAACAGCTAGCCATCCCACATGATATCCCCCCCATTCGACCACCAGAGGTCAACATCGAGACCGGCCCTCCAAAATGGAAAGAAGTGGAGAACATGGTGGGCGTGCAAGATCAGGATCTGCACCAGGACCAAATGGAGTGTCATATAAGCTCTACAAGAACTCACCAGATGTCCTACGCTATCTTTGGAGGCTAATGAGAATCGTCTGGCAGAAGGGGATAATACCAAAGGCATGGCGAAGGGCTGGAGGTGTACTAATTCCAAAAGAGAAGGACGCAGATATCAGTCAATTTCGGCCAATCAGCCTTCTCAACGTTGAAGGGAAAATCTTTTTCAGCGTCTTGACACACACCACCTACCTGGAGAAAAAACGAGTACATTGACACATCCGTACAAAAGGCTGGAATTTCTGGATTCTCTGGCTGCTTGGAGCACACCAGCATGATCTGGCATCAGATTCAAGCAGCGAAGAAGAACAAAGGGGATCTTCATGTCATCTTTCTCGACCTAGCCAATGCCTTTGGTTCAGTTCCGCATAGCCTTCTCTGGGAGTCCTTCAACTTCTTCCGCGTTCCAACATCCATCACTACCTTGGTAAAATCCTACTTTGAAGACCTGCAGCTGTGCTTCACAACACCCGACTTCAAAACATCATGGCAGCAAGTAGAAGTAGGCATCATGGCAGGTTGCACGATCTCACCCCTGGCCTTTACAATGGCCATGGAGGTCATCATCAGGGCCTCAAAATGGGTGGCGGGGTGAGCGAACCAGGAACGGGATCCGCCTTCCACCGTCCGAGTATATATGGACGACATGACCACTCTGACCACCACTGCAGCTTGCACCAGGCGGCTACTTGGTAAGCTGCAGGAAAACATCAGCTGGGCCCGGATGAAAATCAAGCCGAACAAGTCACGTAGCATCTCGATAATCAAGGGAGAGCTAAAAGACGTGAAGTTCTGCATTGGTGACGAACCAATACCAACGGTGGCAGAACAACCTGTCAAAAGCCTGGGCAGATGGTATGACTCAAGTCTTAAGGATAAAAACCAGGTGCAGCAGCTAAGACAGGATATCATCAACGACCTGAACAACATCAACAAGACTCCACTACCAGGGAAGCTCAAGCTCTGGTGTCTGCAATTTGGGCTTCTCCCTCTCGTGATGTGGCCACTCACTGTCTACGAGGTCCCACTAACAACTGTGGAGAAGATGGAGCGAGCCATCACAGTATATGTGAAACAGTGGCTTGGTGTCCCACGCTGTCTGAATAACATCAGCCTCTATGGCAAAGGAGTCCTCGAACTGCCCATCACAAGTCTCACTGAAGAATACAAGTGCTCTAAAGTGAGACTACAGATGACGCTGACGGACTCCAGAGACCGGACCATCAGTGAAACGGCACCACCCCTGTCAACTGCACGGAAATGGACACCATCCAGTGCAGTGCAGCATGCCACAGCAGCCCTGAGGCACAGCGATATTGTGGGACACGTCCAGAGGGGAAGAGGAGGCTTTGGCCTTACAGCAAGCAAACCAACTTGGTGTAAGGCCTCAACCGCAGAGAGGAAAAAAATGGTCGTGGAGGAGGTGCGCCGCCAGGAAGAGGCTGAAAGGTCTGCAAAGGCTGTCTCGCTTGCCAAGCAGGGACAGTGGATGAGGTGGGAAGGCCTGGAGAAAAGAAAGCTTGGCTGGAGGGATCTCTGGGAGATGGAAGCTAGCAACATCAGCTTCATCATCAGAGCTACCAATGACGTGCTGCCATCCCCAAAAAACCTCCACCAGTGGTATGGCGAAGATCCAACCTGTGCCCTCTGCCCAACACCAGCAACTCTCAAACACATCCTGACTGGTTGTAAGACCAGCCTCACACAAGGCCGCTATACCTGGAGGCACAACCAGGTCCTCAAGAGCTTGGCAGCAGTGCTTGAAAGCAGGAGAACTACCATCAACTCCTTGCCCTTAAGAGCCACCACTACCATTACAGCACCAAAATTTGTCCGAGAGGGACAGGAAAAGCCCAACCATCCTTTTCTCAAGCCAGAAGTTGGTCAGCTAACCAAGGCTCGGGATTGGAAGATGCTGGTCGATATAGGTCAGCAACTAATCTTCCCAGCAGAGATTGCAACCACCACCCTAAGGCCAGACTTAGTGCTGTGGTCCCATTCATTGAAGACTGTCTACATTGCAGAGCTCACAGTCCCGTGGGAAAATGCAGTTGAAGAGGCCTATGAGCGTAAGAAGTTGCGCTACACTGAACTGGCGGCGGACGCACAACAACGAGGGTGGAAAGCCAAGGTCTATCCCGTCGAAGTTGGATGCAGAGGGTTTCTGGCCTCATCAACCATCAAGCTGCTGAAAGACCTGGGAATCCATGGACAGGCTCTGCGGCACACAGTCAGATCGCTCTCTAAAGCGGCTGAAAGAAGCAGCCAGTGGATCTGGATGAAGAGGAAGGACCCCTACTGGGCTCATAGATCAGCAACATGACCCCCGTCCCCCCTCCCCATCCCACCACTAATCTGCGTCATCCCACTTGAGTACCCAGGGCAGAACCATCCACCACAGTTAATTGGGCATGGGACATAAGCGCGGGCGTGATCAACCGGCCGCTGGCCACCATCGATGAGGGTGTCTAGTGATAAAGGCCGAAACACCCAGTGATTTGATGGAACACTACTGACGATGTGTCCCAAATTGACATCTTTCCCATTCCAACCATGAGACACAACCCCCATGCCACTCTCCATAGCAAGCCTAACCTCATGAGAATACCATCTATCGGCACAATGGACAGTTTACCATCACGTCCATGTTTTTATGATTCTGCTATGTGAGGCATTATCTCATAAGGGAAATACTGGACAATCAAATTAATGACTGTCCAGGCTTCAGGATGTCTTTTTCCACGATATAAAGGTGGAATCTTTCATTGGAAACGTTTGGTTTAGCTGTTATAGAAGTTTGGGTTTTTATTGTGCTGCAAATGCATTTTCAGCTTGCGCTGTGCACATTTGCAAAGTGAGGCAATATCTCATAAGGGAAATACTGGACAATCAAATTAATGACTGTCCAGTCTTCAGTATGTCAGTTTACACTATATAAAGGAAGAAATTTACATTGGAAACGTTGAATTAAGCTGTTATAGAAATGTGGTAGTTTAGTACTGCAAATGCATTTTCAGCTCGCGCTGTACACATTTTCTAAGTGAAGCATTATCTCATGAGGGAAAGACTGGACAATCAAATTAATGACTGTCCAGTCTTCAGTATGTCAGTTTACACTATTGTTAGGTTGAAGATATATTTTATCCCATATTTTACTCTATTAGTATTGCAAAAGAATTGTTCCACAGCGTGACCTATGTTTGACCATATGGATGAGAAGACTTCAAGAGAAGCGGATGCCTGAAGACAGGATCAACGTCTACAACATCAAAGGAGGTGTGCCGAGACACACCTCTGAACCAAAAGGACTGAGACTTTAGTGCCAGAGCACTAAAAGGCATATCTGCCTTTTCAATCAGTAAATGACTGCCATTGATGTCTGTCTTTCCTGTTGTGTCTGAAATGTTTACATGTTCCTGCTGGTGCTCCCCCCTTCGTTCCTTAGTGCAAATACATTGTATTGTTTAGGGACTTCCCAAATAAAATAGAGGGCTCGGCGGAGTGTGCTCCAGAACGAAGTTGGAGATGTAACTGAGCACACCTCCGTTCGTTCTCCTCGCGAGTAAAAGATCAACTCTTGTCTTCCTTTCATTCATTTTGCCTTTGTTCAGTGAATGCTTAGGTGATTGAACCTGACATTATTTTGGTCCTTCGAGCGGGAAGCCAAGATACCTGAGGATTCCAGCGGGTGTGGTGAACTCCAGAAAGACCATGGCCATGGCAGGCTCACTAGAGAGAGCCTAAAAATCCTTTTCCAGGACTGGACCTCACCCCACCAGCTGGGATCTGACGGTTGACGGCGATCCAATGGAGGGAAGACAACAGTGGTGAGATATTTTTTTTAGGGGGGAAGTGACTGACTGGAGGTCATTGCGCGTTAAGAATAAATAAATAAGTGTTCAGAATAAATAAATGAGCATTAAGAATAAATAAATAAAAATAAAACATAAAAAAGAAAAAAAAGCAAAGAAAGACATGAAGTAGAGATGAAATAAGAAAAGAGAAAGAAAGAAAGATAGATAGAGAAAAGAGAAAGAAATTGTGTATAGATAAGAAATCCTGTGCATACTAGTCGATGGCAGGTCCATGAAGGACAGTGGAGTGAGAAATAAAAAAACCCTGTGAATACTAGTCAATGGCAGGTATATGACGGCGGAGTCCGAGAAATTCCGTGGAGAAAGTAGGACGGCGGAGTCTGTGTGTACACTTAAATTCCGTGTGTGAATGTTTGCGCAAACCGTATGTAAAGTGAGTGAACGGTGTGATTGGGGATTACAAATACCACTTGGTATTTTATCCGATGTAATACAGTAGGGTTGTACACAGCAGACTGGTGTGGATGCAAAGGCAATAATTCTCCACCTGAAAAGGTTGAATTGAGAATTACCACAACAGGAAATTTGAGTTGCTGTCCTACTGATGAGAAACCAGTTTTTAGAACACCTTAGGTGTTGACAAACTGGTCCAAATTTTCTAAAATGGGGATATTAGGTAGTAAAATAAAACCCAGGGATACGCTGCAGTGTAGAGATTGGAAGTTCATCGAAAAACAGGATCCTGATAAAACTCAGTATTTAGATACATGGATAACTGAACATGGCTTTAATGGTCAGTTAAATACACAAAAAATAGCCGCATTGCAGGGATCAATCATAGGAAAGACGAAAAAGACCCCAAAAAGATGAAGAAAAATGGCTTTGAGGAAACAGAATATTGGATGAGGGTAGCCTTAAAAAGAGAAGAGGGATACAGGAAACAAAAAGAGAATGAAAACAAAATAAGCAAAGGAAAGGAATGCGAAAAGTCAGATAGAGCAAATTACACTGAAATAGGAAGAGTAAAACAAAAGGATGATGAGACTTTTGAGCAACACAAAGTGAGAATGACAGCTGTGTTTAAAAATCACAGCGGGCTACAGGAAAATGGTAATGTAAATGGGCCATTTCAACAGCAGTTGAAGAATGCTTTACATGCAGGCTCAAGAGAGGTAATTCATAAGTGGGTAAATAAACATTTCATTTGCCTGCCAACAGGTACCCTGGAGGAGTATGTAAATCACGCCCTCCATGCTGAGAAGATAGAAAATAAAAAGAAGCAGAGGTCTATAGACAGGACAGGTCAGGTAGGACAGGTAGGACAGGAGGTCTTTTATCGAGGTGGAAAGGGCCTAGGTAGCTTTAGAGGACAAAGGGGCAGACGACAGAGAGGAGGAAGAATAGGAAGAGGAGCAAACAGGCAAAATACATCAGGCTGCTGGCGTTGTGGTAAAGAAGGCCATATAGCAAGAGATTGCCCTGAGAAAAAGCAACCTTCAGCATGACTAGGATAGGAAGCATCTAAACAGGATTTAGAGGCTGATCAAGGAACAGATGAGTTTCTAGATGAAGAGGTCCTCCTAAATTTACAAGAGATATTGGCCTTTGATGAAATAACTGAGCTGAAATAACCTTATTGGTAAATGGGTCACCAATTACCTTTTTATGTGACACTGGTGCATGTAGGATTGCTTGTAATAAATTAATTCCAAATGATAGAGCAAGAGAAATGTGTCATAGTCAGATTTGCAAGTGGAAAACTGTCTAGAGTAACAGAATTAGAACCTGTGTGGTTGAGGGACCCAGAAGGACACTGAGTTGGTTGCATGAATTGAAATTAGGTTTACTTTTACAGAACAATGAGAGCCCAAGTTGTGGGGATGTGATTAATTTACAGAAAAAGATTATTGATGGCACAATTTATACTTACATGATCCGACAGACAAGGTATATCATTCTGATGATGGGTTTTACTTAATTGTATACTTGTGTCTTTTTCAGAAAGAGAGGAGTAGGTGTTGTGAAATCTTAATTGAATGAAGAAGTGAGCATGAGAAACCCTTGTAGGAGCATAGGTGTTTCCTGATTTTGTAGTTTTTGATTTGATACCTTGATAGTTTTGAGTGGCTTTGGTAAGGCTACAGTGAATTTGGAAAATTAAAAAAAAAAAAGGAGTGAGGAAAGTTTGACAGAGGGCAATGGGTATTGGTGTAATCGTAACTCATGAGTGTGCTGTAACAAAGAGTTAACAGCTCTTTGAAGTTAGATGCTCGTTCCCAAGTAGGGGGAGGAAGTCAGAGAGAGAGTTTGGTGATTGAAGAAGGTGTGACTTGAACAAATGAATAAGGATAAGAATTAGGTTCTGCTGTAAGGATGATTTGAAGAAATAAATATGTTATGTTTCATACTTCAGTTGATGATCTTTCTATTAAGGTAACTGTAGTTAGTAACTGGAATGAAATGCACAGATGGAAATGACACGGAAAAAAAAGATGGTAATTTGATAAGAAGGGCTAGTATTTACATTAGAAATAGAAATAGAAATAGAAATCCCTTTATTGTCATTGTACTCAAGTGTGCAACGAGATTAGAGGGCTCCCCTCTCCAGTGCAATACAACAATAATACAGACAAATATATAAATTAGATAAATAAATAAGACTGAATAGGGCATATAGAAACACATCACAATGCTGTTTTGCAAGGTTAGGGTGGTCTCGTGTGTGTGTGAGAGTTCAGTATGGAGATGGCTCTCGGAAAGAAACTGTTTCTCAGTCTATTGGTCCTTGATTTGATGCATCTGTAGCGCCTGCCAGAGGGCAACAGGTCGAACAGGTGTGAGTTTGGGTGGGTATTGTCTTTGACGATGTTGAGAGCCCTTCTGAGGCACCGGGCGGTGTAGATGTCCGACAGCGAGGGGAGAGGGCAGCCAATAATCCTTTGCGCTGTTTTGACTGTCCTCTGGAGCCTCACTCTGTCCGCCTCAGTGCAGCCGCTGTACCAGGTGGAGACAGAGTACGTCAGCAGGCTCTCGATGGACGAGTGGTAGAAGGCCAGCAGCAGCTTCCTGTCCAGGTTGAATTTCCTGAGGACTCTCAGGAAGTGCAGACGTTGGCGGACCTTCTTTACCACTGCTGTGGTGTTGTGACTCCAAGAAAGGTCATCGGAGATCTGTACTCCCAGGAACTTGAACGTGTGGACCCTCTCCACACACACGCCTTCGATGCAGAGGGGGGGCGGCAGCGTCTTGTTCCTCCTGAAGTCGACGACAATCTCCTTTGTTTTAGCAGAGTTAAGGTGCAGTCTGTTGTCCTTGCACCAAGTTGTCAGTCTCTTTACCTCCTCTCTGTAGGCTGTCTCGTAACCTTCCGAGATCAGACCGACCACTGTCGTGTCGTCAGCAAACTTGACGATGGTGTTGTTGCCGTGGGCCGGGCTGCAGTCGTAGGTGTAGAGGGCGTACAGGAGAGGGCTCAGCACGCATCCTTGGGGGGAACCGGTGCTCAGCATGAGGGTGGAGGACGTGTAGGGGCCGAGCAACACAGTCTGGGGTCTGTTGGTCAGAAAGTCCTTAATCCAGATGCGTGTGAGGGCAGGGAGGCCGAGAGTGTCCAGTTTGGCGACGAGGATGTCTGGGATGATCGTGTTGAATGCCGAGCTGTAGTCCACAAAGAGCATCCTTGCATAGCTCCGCTGTTGTTCCAGGTGGCCCAGTACAACATGCAGAGCAGTGTCGATGGCGTCCTCAGTGGATCTGTTAGCCCGGTATGCAAACTGGTAGGGGTCCAGAGTGGGAGGAAGGCAGTCCCTGATGTGCTGGAGAACCAGCCTCTCGAAGCACTTCATAATGACTGGTGTGAGAGCAACAGGACGGTAGTCATTCAGGTGGACGGCTGGTGACTTTTTGGGGACAGGAATAATGGTGGAGGTTTTCAAGCAGGAGGGGATGACTGCCTGAGCCAGGGAGCGGTTGAAGATCCTGCAGAAAACATGTGACAGTTGGTGGGCACATGCTCTGAGGACCTTGCCTGGTATTCCGTCGGATCCAGTAGCTTTTCCTGGGGTTGACCGTGTTCCTCTACGATGAGTGGGGGGGAGTTGGAGCTTGAAGTGCGGGGGTGTGATGGTTGGGGCGAGTCAAAGCGAGCGAAGAAGCAGTTAAGCTCCTCTGCCAGCGATGCACTCGGGTCTACAGAGGTCGTGCTGCTGCCACGGAAGTTGGTGATGCTCCGTAGACCCTGCCACACCTCCCGTGGTCTGTTACTGGCAAGGTGGGCCTCCAGCCTCCCCTTGTAGGTTGCCTTTGCTAGCTTGATGCCTTTGCTCAGGTCAGCACGAGCCACCCTGTACTGGGCTTTGTCGCCTGACCTGAAGGCAGCGTCACGGGCCTTGAGGAGAGCGCGAACCCTGCTGGACATCCAGGGCTTCGCATTTGGGAAGGTCCGTATAGTCTTTTGTTGGGACACAGTTTCCATGCAGAACTTGATGTAGTCCAGTACACAATGCGTGTAGACATCAAGGTCCTGATGATCAAAGAGGTCCCAGTTTGTGTCATGAAAGCAGTCCTGTAATTCACTCATGGCGTCGTCACGCCAGGTTTTCACAGTCTTTGTGGTAGGCCTGAATCTGCGCCTGAGAGGGGTGTACGCAGGTGCGAGCTGCAAGGACAGGTGGTCTGACTGGCCGAGGGGGGCGAGTGGGAGGGCTCTGTATGCGTGCTTGATGTTCGAGTACACATGGTCGAGAGTGTTGTCTCCCCTCGTCGGGCACTTGACATGCTGGTGAAACTCTGGGAGTACAGTCTTTAAATTGGCCTTATTAAAGTCTCCCGCTACAATGTGACCGCCATCAGGGTGCGACCGCTGATGTTTATTGATGACGCACGCGAGTAGCGAGAGCGCCATGCTAGTGCTAGCGTCGGGAGGGATGTAAACAGCTGTGAGAATCACTACCGTTAGCTCCCTCGGGAGAAAATAAGGCCGGCATTTAACGGACATGAACTCGATGTCGGGGGAAGAGTGCTTCTCGACGATCGTGCTATCGCCGCACCAGTTCTCATGCACGTAAACACAGAGCCCCCCGCCCCTCCTCTTACCGGTGTCCCTCGTCCGATCCGCGCGATGTAGCGAGCGCCCGGCCAGCTGGATGCTAGCGTCGGGGACGTCTGCGTGCAGCCAGGTTTCCGTGACGACGATCACACTGCTATCGCGCACATAGCGGTTTCCCAGGATTTGTAATCCCAGGTCGTCGATTTTGTGGACCACGGATCTGGCGTTGGTGAGGTGCAGACTCGGTAGTGGTTGCCTATGGGGCTGCCGTCGCAGCCGTTGCAAGACACCGGACCTGCAGCCTCGCTTCTGCTTCCTCTCTCTGCGTCGCCTGCGCCGCCTCCCGGTCCCGATGACCAGCCACGGTGAGCCGGGCAGCCTCGCCAGTTTGTTCGGAATTTTGCGATCATAGCAAAATTCCTCTGTGATGGTTATTTCGCATCGATATCCAATGTTCACGATGTCCTGGCGGGTATATCGATGTTGTGCCTCAGTTGATGCCAATAAGAGCAAGCAAACACTAATAAAAAGTAATAAGGAGCACTGTGAGGGGGAGCTGTTAGCCGCTGCGTCCATGCGCGCCGCCATCTTAACATCCAAGGAATTAAAGCAGAGAAGAAATTAGAGACTACAAATAACATTGATGTGTACTTGTTCACTTTGAGGTAGAACTGGTTGAAGTAAAATGAGTCATAAAGTTAGAAAAATAGGAAATAAAAATAAAATTAACATGCTTAAGATTAACAAATTATTGTAAAGTCTGAGTTCCAAATTATGCAGAAATTACTGTGCCACTGAGTAAAATGATGAATGAGGAAAACCTCTAAATGACATTGTCCTTACACTGGACTGATAAAGCATATTCAGCTTTTGTGAAAGGAAACAAGTGTTCGTATTAAGTATGGCACTGACCCTTTGTCCAGATGCAAAAGGCCTTAGTTTTAGTGTAGAAACATGGAGATAAGATGAAACCAATCGCATACTTCTATTCCAAACTAGACAACGTAGAATGTGCATTGAAGCACTGCATGAGAACAGTTAATGCAGTATCTATTGCTGTAGATATAAGATTAAGATAAAGATGGTCTTTTATTAGTCCCACAATCTGGAAATTGCAGAAACAAGTGCAACCATAGTTTTGTTCCATCCTCTGGTTTTGAGAGTACCACGTGCGGTTTCTGCATTGCTTTTGCTGATGAACATGACGTTTTTGTCACCGGCGGGACATTTATAGTGTATGAATACATTGTTATCAAAACCACATCTGATTATAGAGAGATGTACAACATTAAACCCGGCTGTCATTATTATGTCAGGAGGATGGTACAAAACTAGATTGTTATGAGTTAGTAGAAAAAAGTAACCAAAAGTAAAGGCATCAAAAAGATTCGCCTTCAGAAAACGGAGAAGTGCTATTTGTAGATGGAAATAAATAAATAAATAAATAAATAAATAAAATACTGTAGTTGTATCAAATGACACTGGGAAAAAGAACTTAGCAGTTACTCCTCAAATTACTCAGCTCATGCAACAGAATTAGTATCTTAAACAAAAGCGTGTAAACTAAAGAGAGTAAATTGTGTTACTATTTACACATATAGTCGTCTTAAAATGTGTAGCGCATACATTGCATAAGTGTTTTCCTTGAATACACATTGCAGACAATACAGCTAAAGAAGCTGTTGCGGACATACACGTTTTAGTGATAGAAGTCCCAAAGTTAAACAAAGGCTTTGGAGGAAAATGGTGTAACATCGCTACGTGATCTCTGTATGACCAAACAATAATCTTTACAAATGGGCTGCTATATTGAGTCATGGGATAACACATGTCTCAACAGGGGAAATGGTGCATCAGATATTACGTTATTATACGGCTTACGGCTTTAATGCTTATTCGAAACATTTTTGTAGGGCATGTTTAACGTGTGCGAAACACAATTCACAAGGTAATTTGAGTCCACGCAGAGGACGCTTTCCTACACCACAATATCCATTTCAAATTATTCATATGGACTTATTTGATAAAAACCAAAGTGAAGAAAAAAAATAAAATAAATGTTTGGTCATCATAGATGTGAATTCGAAATGGTTAGAACTCTTTCTAACCAACAAATCCAGATGCATTGACAGTGGCAAAAGTACTTTGTAAGGATATCATTCCGAGATATGGTATTCCTGAAAATAATAAACAGTGATAATAGTACCCATTTTGTTAACTAACTTGTGAAAGAGATAGGAATGTTTCACGTTGATTTGAAAGATAATTGTGCTTACCACCCTCAAAGCTCTGGATTGGTGAAAAGAATGAACAAAAAAAAAAAAAGTGAAAAGGCTATGCATTGAGGAAACGGGGAGGC
Source organism: Idiotropiscis lumnitzeri (assembly GCF_059441095.1). Lineage (NCBI taxonomy): Eukaryota > Metazoa > Chordata > Actinopteri > Syngnathiformes > Syngnathidae > Idiotropiscis > Idiotropiscis lumnitzeri. The sequence goes on along the minus strand of NW_028283563.1, from coordinate 792,321 downwards.
AGTGGACACAGTGTATGGAAATTAGTAAAACTGTTTGTAAAAACGACAAGCACTGTGACTTTCCATTGAATGTTATGCGAGTCGCCTCTCTGTCCACTTTTAAACCTCGCTTGAAGATGAATATTCGGGCCTTTGACTCAGCATGAGACTGTTGCTGTTCTGTTGTTTTTCTGGTATCTACTGTAAATGTGTTTATGTGAGTTAATTTGAGTTATATACAGAGAGTTGCACTGTATTGTATTTCATTGTATTTAGGACCGAGACGTTGTAAAACATTGTTTGGAAGGCCTTATAGAATACCTCAAATTTAAGAACAAATGGGAAATAGATGCTGAAGCAACTTTAGCTGACTACATGTGAAAAGTGTTAGAAAAACAAAGACAGGCACAAATTTAGAGTGGTGAGGATCTTTCTGTCTCCTAGCAGGGCACTAAACTAGTGGAGCCAGGAGACTGGATGCTTGAAAGAAGTTTGAAGATAAGACATATGTAATTACCCAAGGGGGAATGCCATGTTTAGTTTTATTGACAGCTCTCACAGCTGTAAATATAGTAGAAGAGTCAACATTGGTTCATTTGACACATGTAAAAAGGTCATTTTGGTTGAAATCTCCTACAAAGGAGATGAGCGGAAGTCTGATGATAGGGTGGTCTTATTTCATAAGACACCAGACTAAGTAGAGGGGATATTTCAGACAAAATGACCCTGAAGTGGTTAAAAGCAGCTGTTCTATGTTGGATGTATACAATTTTATTCTGATATTTTTGTTGTTGTGTTATATGTGGGAACAACCCAGAGTTACATAAACAAACTATGATGTGACTATAGTACAATACCAACAGTAAGAATCCCAATTACTAATCAAAATGGATTTGCAAACACCAAGCAGATAATTGAAAAAAAAAAAGTGATGGGACATATTTGTGGAGCTTGGACGACATGTTGATAGATTTGAGTTGGAACCATGAGTAATACTCAAGTGGGCAACTATTGGTCCACAGAACAAAGTTACAGGAGAAAGTCTGTACTTTCGTGAAAAGATAGCAATTGGACAACGAGATATCCAAAATAAGCAAATGAAATTGTATTATTGATATTATATTAATGCTTATCTTGATAATACATGTATGGATTGGGTCAGCGTGTATCCTGTGACTAGAGTTGATGTAGATGAACATGTTTTCTATGATAGTTGCTCTTGAAAATTTAAATAGCATTAATGTTGCTGACAGAGCTAAGCGGTTAGGAATCTTTTCACCACCACTGTGTCTGGTTTTGATAGTGGTTGAAATAAACTTCAATCACTACCAAGAGGGGAAATCTGGTGGTGGTGTGGATATGATAGATCATTTGATAAATCACCCAAAAATGTAAAAGGTTTTGAGACTTAGTGCATATCTGTATGTGTTTTTCATAACTAGGCCCTGCTTATAAATTATTGGTAGTTTCTGGAGAGTGCCATTTCACAAAATGTAATTGATTGATCGTAAATGGTATGTTTTATATTGTTTGTTAATAAACTGTGTGAACTGTCCAATGTCATGACAGGACATAGGTGACGTTAAAAAAGAGAAAGCAGAGTATCACGGCAAAAAAAAAAAAATAAATGATTCAACATACATGGAAGCCATCGGTGTTCTCCTTAGTGTAAGTAAGTAAGTAAGTGTAAATTAACAGATCAAGTAACAGGATTTGAGTCCTCGAACGAAGAACAAAGAACGCAGACAGGTCAACTGCATCATCACAACGTGCAAAAATTAGGTAATTGGACGCAAAGTGGGTTTGAAACTGTGCATGAACGGCTATCAACCAATCTCTAATGGCATTCCGAAACAGGATGACTGTTGATGTATTGTTGAATGAGAGAGGTGGTGTTTGTGCTATGTTCGGTGAACAATGTTGCACATTTATTCCCAACAACACAGCGGTGGGTGGTCGTCTAACCAGGGCCATAGAGGTCTCAGGACTCTTCATGGTAAAATGAAAGGACAACTGGTCTGTGTATATATATATATATACACATATATATACACATATATATATATATATATATATATATATATATATTTGTTACTTTGGAATAAAGACATTAAATTGATGTAATTTTGTTTTAGAAAAATGCTGTAGTTTTTTTCTCTGAATACAACCTACAAACGGTTAAAAAGGACATTCTGAAATGGGTTTTTTTTGGGCTATCAAATATTTAGTTTGACACTCAAACCGCACACTATTCGTGTCAATTTGTTTGGTTCTATCTCCATGAGTATTTTTTTGTGGTGCATCAAAAGCGTGTTTTAACTTACTTAGGTAAGACAGGTTTAGTGGAGAGATGAGGCCAAACAGCATCACACATCTATGTGCAAGAGATGGCAACTGACAAAGAACCTTCACACCTACAATAACTGCCCCGATGTAATGTGGTGGCTGAAGATCCTCTTCCTCTCGGACAACAAACACCACCATGGTGCACTTGGCAGGCTCTTGATCCAATTCATCCTACAGACCACCATGATAAAAGACAAATTCATTAGAGTTATTTAGATGAAATTTTTTTCCACCATGAAAAAAAAACAAACAACATATATATGTGTGTGTGTGTGTGTGTGTGTGTGTGTGTGTGTGTGTGTTTATATATATATATATATTTTTTTTTTTTTTTTTTTGGAAGCATCTTTCAGGACACTCAAGGCCGCTGTACAGAGTAAAATACGAAAGTAAAAACACAAATACGGGTAGAAACACCAACACGTAAATCAAGCAGGATAAAATACAATAAAGTGGATGAGGGACATATCTGGAATTGGAGAGAGTAATTAAGGCGGAACAGATTGGTTTTGAGTTTAGTTTTAAACACAGGGAGGGTGGTGCAATTACAGAGGTCAGGTGGAGAGAGTTCCAGAGCTGGAGAACCGAATCGCTGAAGGCTCTGTCCCCCATGGTGGCAGGCAAGGGGTGGAGTGAGGAGGATGAAGACCGGAGAGCGCGGGATGGAGTGGGAATATGGATGATGTCTGAAAGGTAGGGAGGGGCGAGGTTGTGAAGAGATTTGAAAGTCATGTGTCATGTCATTATCCACACCGCTTATCCGGTACAGGGTCACGGGAGGGTGCTGGAGCCTATCCCAGCTGACTACGGGCGAAAGGCGCACTACACCCTGAACTGGTCGCCAGCCATAGATTTGAAAATATATAGAAGAATTTTGAAAATGATTTGTTGATTGACTGGAAGCCAGTGGATCTGCTGAAGGATGGGGGGTTGATGTGATAGGTGGAAGGTGATTGGAATCCATTGCACATCCTTGAGGCACCCTAAAGCTCCCGTATGTCTGTCACTGAGTCTTGAATTTTTACTTAGTAAACTGAATTTGAGCATATGCAGTATTGAATTTTTGGTGAGGAGACCTTTTTTTTGAGGAATTAAAAACGCATTTTAAAGTCCTACATTCAAGTTTATTGGGATATAGTTCTTAACAAAAACATTATGATCGAAAAATTCAGAATCAAATTAAAAATATACAATTTATGTAATTCGAATTCAGTTTTTCAATTCAATAATTCAGTGTTCAATTCAAAACATTCAGGTTTCAATTCAAATATCAAAGTTAAGATATTCACATTCAAATAACCAATATTCAGATTTAGTTTCAAGTGGGACAAATATCAGACCATAGTCCAGCAATTAATCCAAACTCTGTGTCAAATTAAGTGATGATTGTACTGCCTTTATTATTTTAGAGGAGGAGTAATACCTGCTGCTGTATCTTCTAGTGCTGGACGATTAATCAAAATTTAAATCGTGATTTAGATTTCTTAATTTTGAAAATGTTCTAATTGAGGGAAAAATGTTTCAGATTAAGAAAGAGTTCAAACAAATTACATATGTTCAATTTGAGAGAACCTGGCTAACCAAGATGGAACTTTACACCCTGGAATTGAAGGAGATACTTGGAAAAAAAGGCCGAGTTACTGGCACTGAAATAAGACCTATGCTCAGTTCACTCAGTCATGTAAGAGGGTTGTGTTTTATTACTGCAAATATAATTTGCATCAAACTATTTTGGATAAGTCCATCATAAGCATTAACAGAATAAAACAATAAAAGATCTGTTAGAGCTTATGGATATCTTGCTATTTTTTTTATTTAAAGTTGAGATGCACTTTTTGGGATGTAAGCAATGCATATGTGAGCTTTTATTTATTTAAGACACTTAATCATCTTGTGTCTTTTTAAATAGCAAAACGTTGAAGCTGGAAGGGAGGGCATAATCCATTCCTTGATGAAATTCCTCGGACAGTCTGCAGAGGAACTCATCACGGACTACCAGGTAAATTACAACAGTATTACGTTTTTAAAGCTGCAATTAACTCATAGACTGTGCAGCAAACATTTTTATTTGTCACAATATTCAAATAAATTAATTGCTGCCAGTATGTGACCTGCTCTGGCTAAAGGGTTGGCATTTGGCAAAGGTTACTTTCGGGTAATTGACTAAATAAATCAGAAGGTCCAAAGTTTCGATTTTGAGATTTCGACAAAAATCCTATCCTTGAGGTTGAGGTTTCTATTTTAATTTCCGTTTTCATTGCCCTTTTTATTTATTTTTTGATTCTCATATATGCTGTTATAAACATGTAATGCAGATTGCAAATACTGTCACATATCACTGGTGTCCGGCTGAAACATGTTGTCATAATTTGAGTAATTTCATGTTTTTCTAGATCTAATCTATTGGTCAATCCACACGAGTGGGTGTTACTTGTAAATATTACTGACCAATCTCAAATGTTGAAAATGGTTTGCTCTCTTTGGATGATGCAGTGTTAATGATTGCAAAAACGTGCCATTGGAAGTCTCCTGCAAGGTGAAGATTCTGGAGCTTCTTGGATACTGCCTGAAGACAGCGATATTCAGAACTATAAAAAGCAAACACAAATTTGGGACATTATGCACCTAACCATGGATGTATATGCTCTTTCAGGAAGTCAGCAGAGAACAAGCAAAAGAGGACCAGGCCAAGCAAGTACTGAAGGTCTATGTCAGGGGTGTCAAACTCATTTTTATGGACGGGCCACATCGTAGTTGTGGTTTCCCTCAGAGGGACTGTGAACCCATATAAATTGATTGGAAAGCCAGTTTTGAAATCAGAAGCTAGTAAGTAATTGTTCAACAATTTTTCAATTTATTTTAAAAGGGGAGGATTGGTAACAAATAATTGGCAATATCTCATATCTCAGTGTTGTTGTGAAGAAAATATGCTAGAAACAGGAAGTTGATGCAGATGATTTGCCCTTTGCGGGCAACATAAAATTAGGTTGTGGGCCAGATCTGGCCCCGGGCCTTGAGTTTGACACACGTACTCTATGTCTTCCAAGCAAGTGAGGGACAAGAAGACACATCCCATGCCTCTGTTTCCATTGTTGCTTAAGAAAATGAGGTTGTGGAAATGTTGCCAGTCTCCTGCTCATGGGAATTAACTATGCGCTGAACTTACTAAATTTGCAGTACCCGTTTGAGGTGCATCAGAAGCTCTTTCTTGAGATAGATGGCCTGAAACTTGCACTCGGAGTCCATTCCCTGACTCTCCATTGAATGTTAGGCAAGCCCCCTCTCTGTCCACTTTTAAAACGTTTTGAAGACACATTTTTATTCTTTAGCTTTCGACTCAACATGTGACTGTCGTTGTTCTTCTTGTATCTACTGTACGTGTTTTAATTTGTGTTCTAATTTCCTGCTAATTTATACAACACCGTATGAAAAACACTTTGTTACAGCTCCAACTATTATAATTGCAAGTTATTTGTACATGGGTATTTCTTGTTTCGTGGACTAATACTGTGCGCAAATGCAAATGCTCGGCCTTTTATCACAAAAAATGTCCGAAGGGCAAGATCTTAATTCCTCCTCTAATATAAAACCTTCCCGAAGAACAAATCGTATAATTCTAACTTGCTAGATTTAGTCCAATGCACGATACATTTAGGCTAACTCGACGTCGCTCCAGTCAGTAAAGCACGCTTTATAGTTCACCAAAATGCATACCGTGAAATTCTTACCTTGTTTATGCGACGAGGATATTATCCCGAAAGGAGTTACACTGACGCTGTACTGCTTCTTTTTGTATTTCTCTGTTCAGGTCGTCCCTCCCGCATTTCGCCCAAAGTCAGACGGGATAGGCGGCAGCACCTCCCCGCAAGCCAGTACAAGATAGGCGGTGTGGAAGATAAAGATAACACGTCCCTCCGTTTGGATCGGGTATTGTGTTTTCTTTAGAGCTTTTGGTTCGTGTGCACTGTGCAACACAGTCTGAGCGCAAATACAAATGCTCGGCCTTTTATAAATAAAAAAAAAATCCGAAGAACAAGACCATCCTCGTCTAATATAAAACCTTCCCGATGAACGAACCTTATAAAACTTGCCCTCCGTCACAGCAAAACAATTTCTGCAACAATTTCATAATCCATTTGTAAAAAGACAACGGTAAGATTTCGTCCAGTGTACGATCAGTTTAAGCAAACTGGGTTTAGCTAGTCAGTAAAACACTCTTTATAGTGTAGCAACGTTAGTAACGCTAAATTCTTACCTAGTTTATGAGACGAGTGCTGTACTTGACTATTTTTTGTAATTTATTATTATTTTTTTTTTTTAATGCTTTATAGAGCAAATTGCACCTATGACAGTTGTTATTACCACAGAAGCCATCTCAAATGGTTGCAAACTCTGAGGGTGACTTTGAACCGGAAGTCCCGCCTCAATCGTCATCTGATTGACAGCGGAATCCTGGAGCCAGAGAAGAGAAAAGAATCAGACACGAAGTTGAAGAAGCGAAAAAAAATAAACATCGAATCTCCAAGTTCTCGCAACGAGGGTGACTGTTGGGGTCTGGAGAAGTGACCGGGAGATGGAGAGCCCCGTATTTTGGTCTTGGTAAGAGGGTAACTCACTTGATGTTGACGAGGGAACCTATGCCGCTATGCTATATACCGACGTGAGAAAACTACGGCCCGGGGGCCACATGCGGCCCGTTAAACGTTTTAATCCGGCCCGCCGAATTTGAAAAAAAAAAAAAAAAACCTTGTTAATGTTTTATTTTCAAAATAGTGTGGTTTTTCAAAGACAAGCTTTTGTTCACTTTCATTTAAAATTAAATGTATTTTTTTTCTCAGATGAGATGAGGTTACCAAAACACTCCATCCATCTGCTCCTGGTCCAGCCCCTCTGTCAAATTTTAGAACCCATTGTGGCCCGCCAATAAAAAAGTTTTCCCACCCCTGCTATATACTATAAGCTATGTTAATGTCGTCAGGCCATTATAGAGTATTTCTTCTGACATTTTGAAGGAGAAATAATACTCAACGTTTTATTTTTTTATGATGTTTGAGGCATTCTGACTGAAATACAGTTCAATTGAGGTTACCAGTAGTCATTTCCATTACCTGTCAATGTAAATTAGAATGTAACTTACTACAGTGAACCCTCGGTTATCGCGGTTAATGGGGACCGAGACCACCCGCGAAAACTGAAAATCCGCGAAGTAGCGGCGCACCTTCAAAAATGCTTAAAAAAAAAAAAGTGCGAAGTAGCGGCGCACCTTCAAAAATGCTTTTAAAAAAAAGTGCGAAGTAGCGGCGCACCTTCAAAAATGCTTAAAAAAATAAATAAATAAAATAATAATATATATATATATATATATATATATACGGGTAGAGAGAGAGAGGGTGAAATTCATGTTATAACAAAAAAAAAAAATTATTAAAACATTTTTTTATTCCCCAGCCATTATTTTTGTATTTATTCAATTACTTCTTTTTGTATTTATTTAATTACTTCGACTTTTACCTGCTGGTACGCCGTCCGGTGTGCCCTGGCATTCTTCATTTATTTATTCATTTATTCATTCATAACTGACAGCCTCGCGCTCCGCTCATGCCCGGGCGGAAGGTGTTCCTCTTCGGCTTAACAACCACGCACGCCGGCCGGTCTCCTCCGGAGCTCTCGCACGGTCCCGAACGGAGCGAAATGTCGCCCCGCTAGTGCCCGGGCGGAAGTTGTTCCTCTTCGGCTTAACTGCCACGCACGCTGGCCGGAGCTCTGGTACGGTCCGAACCGCGCGAAACGTCGCCCCAAATCGTGCCCGGGGGAACGTGCTCTTCTTTGTCCACTCTCCTCTTCGCCCACGTTCTTCTTCGGCGGACGCCGGCCGTCTAACCACTCCAGCGCCCCGTTGTGCCGCTCGGCGAAACTACAATGCCCCCGAATATTTTTTAGACCCGCTAAGCACTGAACCCGCGAAAGGTGAACCGCGAAGTAGCGAGGGTTCACTGTATTGCAACCAGATACCTATAAAATGTCATTTAATTTGCACTGTTTTGATCGCCACTGTTTTGCTCATTGAACAACAAATGAAAAGATGAATCATACACAGTGTTTGTAAAGATAATTGTCAATGTTTTATTAAATGAAATTCCAATGTAAAATTGTGTAATATTGTGTTATATAATGGGTCTACAACATACATTTCTCACAGACAAGTAGAGCTTTTTCTCATGAAATGTGTTGAAAAAAAACTAACATTTGAACATTCTTTTGCGTTACAACATCCGTGTTTACTGGTCATAAATTATTAACTTAAGTTTAATATACACTACACGAGCTGGGTAGCCACCACGCCTCAACCACCATAACAAGTTCGCTAACCCTTTAAGTCGAACGAGGTAGCTAACATATCGGGTTCAATTTGTACCAAAAATATGCTGTTGTGCCTTGTGTCTCTGTATATGTCGTCATGACGTGTCATTTGACAAAGCCTTGTGTCGATGTTAGTTGTCGATGTAACAGTCTATGTTAGATGTCAATGTATGTCTATGTTAGATCTCAATGTGTCGATGTTAGATGTCAATCTATGTGTCTATATTAGATGTGTTTATGTTAGATGTCTATGTAAATGTTTGTTAGATGTCGATGTGTGTAAGATGTCTATGTAGAGGTTGGTTAGATGTCGATGTCTATGTAAATGTTTATGATGGATGTCGATGTGTCTGTTAGATGTCCGTGTTTGTTAGATGTGATTGTAATGGTTTATGTTATAGACGTCAATGTAAGTGTCAATGTTAGATGCCCATGCATGTTTGTTAGATGTCGATATATGTGTCATTGTTACATTTCAACGTAAATGTTGTTCGTGCAAGTTTCCAGTCCTCCAGCCACGTGACATCATGCGCGTCAAAGTGATAACTCGTACATTTCACGGAGGGAAAAAAAACAGACACCATTGGTAGTTTTGACCGGGAAAAAAAAAATCATTTATTTTTTTCGAACACCTCATGTCTCTTTCAGCGTAAGAATAAACATGACACGACCAAAATAAAATATACCAACACAGGCAAATATTTAAGGAGCACTCAAGAGATACACTTCAGCTCATTTAATCCCACCTATTTTTACTAACGCAAACCCTTCAATTCTAGCGCCCACAGAATAGTGTGCTATAATGCTATAAAAATATGGAGCCTTTACCTGACAGCGTTTGAATATAACTGAATTCCCATTGCTCACGAAAAACTGAGAAACTAAGAACAAACATTTCAAGCACAAGCTTGACTTGACTTCAACAGTTCTATTTTTTCTTTTGTGACAGCTCAGACATCAAAATAATGCTTTCCTTCTATAAAATAAAAACAGCATGACAAAAGGTGCTGAAATAAACTATATACGGAAGTGCGTGAGTGACAGTGTGTGCATGTGTTTTTGCAACGCATGTGTACACCCCGCCATACAAATTACACAATTCGTTGGGTATGTGGTATACACTTAAAAACAATTGCCTTGGAGCAAGTGAACACAACACGTCTCACACTGTATACATGCTGTAGAAGGGCTGGGCGATATGACCTCAAATCAATATCGCGAGAAATCGAGCAATTTTACCTCGATAACGATAAATGCACAATAAATTCCCACGTGGACTAAAATCAAAATAAATGCAGGAATTGCATATTGACTGTTTTTTTTATTGACCAACTGGTACACTTTACTTTCAATGAAAAATAAAAGTACAAAAATCATTTGTATGAACATTCCAAATAGCTTGCAGGGTTCGCGGTTAACTTTAAAAACTGCTTGCCCATAGGGCAAGTGCCACTAAAATTTGCCTTGCCCGAGTGGCCAAATTACTTGCCCGACTTGGGCAAGTGACAATTTTTTTTCTCTAAGAATAAAATGTTTATGGTTGTAAAATGTGCGCCACAAATGTAAATAAACATATAATCTGATAAGCATAAATTAATCTTGTTTTCATCATCAACCATGAAACCCTACTCACAAGAGCAAATGTATCATCCTGTGCAGTTATTGAAAATGTTAATTGTAGTTTTAATAATTAACAAATCTGCATGTTAAATTGGGAAAATGATATTACAGCAATCCAGATGATCAATTTTAAGTCCAGGAGAGCGTATTAATTGAGGAATCACATGAGTAAATTATGAGTGTGGCAAATTTGTGTATTCCTTTAAGACCAGTGCCTGTGGTGCTGCCTCCATAAGTTTCATAGCATAAACAGAACACAGTCACTGACACTATGTCAGGTCACATCATGGAGCTAATGAATTAACAGCCAATAATCAAATATTACTCCCTTCCTTACTCACAACTGAATTGTCTACTTAAAAATATTCGAGCTATTTTAGTCATGTCAGAGGAATCCGAAATGTTCGGATTTGAACGAACTCGTCGCCACTCGTAAACATGCGCAGAAGGTAAGAAAACTTCCGGCTGTCAATTTTCGGCCAAAATATCGTAGGTTTTTGTTGTGTTTTTCAAACTTCAAATGAGGATGCTACGACAGCGAGTTCCAATACTGCGGGATTTATTGACGTCCACTTTAACTCGACATTCACTGAACTAACTGATCCCCGTAGCGCCCGCCCATTACCCCCGATAAGGCCAATGGACCATACCAAAACATAAGGGGTTGTCTGGGTTAAACCATCACCATACAGTGCACACAAACAGATCACACCACCGTTTTCGTCAAAATTAAAGATATTTGGCTGCTTTAAAAAATGCTTGCCCGGTCGGGCAAGTTGCCCATAATTTTACCTTGCCCGTGGCCAAATTTCACTTGCCCCGGGCAATCGGGAAGCGGTTAACCGCGAACCCTGAGCTTGCTTTGCATGACTTGAACAATGTCACAAAGAAAAAGGGTACCTCTTGCGAAATCTTTTTCTGCAAATAGATTGCGCCAAGATGCTCTCATGATGTAAATAATGGCAAATAAAAAAACGCGAAATAAAATGAAAGAAAATGTCAATGCAAGCCAAATAAACAAGTGGGTATTATCGGGGAAAATGTGCCGTCTCGAGTACTCTGCTGCGCAGTCGCCACTTGTCATCTATGTAATGCACAGTTAGGCTCAATCAGGGATCCATGTTGCGACCCGACCACAAGTCGGATGTAGATGCAAAATGCTTGACATGTCTAAGCTCCCGGCCCGATGTAGTCCATATCGGGAAATACGGCTTTCATGAAGCGTTTAAATCCTGTGCGCGCCACGTAACTAGAGGAGCTTTATCTTTAGCTATGTGCTAAGCTATCGCGTCCACCTCTGAGACGTTCTCTCGTATGGTGTCGCCTCCGTTCATGGGCTGTTGTCACTTGTCGAACCTTGCTTCTCACTTTGAACTTTCAGCACAGCATGGTTGTGTTGTGGGTGGTGAGAAAGCTTCTGGATTTGAATCGCCAGCAACTAGAGCGACAGACGGGTGGAGTCACATGACTAGAGGCGCTGTAGCGGTCTTAAAGGGGCATGAACATTGCCGCAGACAAAAGGCTTTTCTTTTTTTATTCATCGAATTTACCGACATGGGCAAAATGATTTCGGTCATTGTAATAAATTTCGGTAACGGTAAATTTTCGGTTTATCGCCCAGCCCTATGCTGTAGCATGGCTTTTTTTGCCGTGGGTGTCAAATATTTTACTTTGTTTTCAGAGTGCTTACAGACCTCTTGGTTTTGCCTCAAAATAATTGTCTGCAAAGCAGTCTGTGCCATCCGCATCATTGATGTGCAGGAGTAGCTTGTTGGTAATAAATAGCTGCAAGAAGTCCGCTGTTTGCCGCAGCATCCAGTGGTCCAGCGCTCGCAGTGAAAGTCTTGTCTGGCAGCCCGAACCATCCCCAAACATTTCGAGATGCACGTCCACTAAATTCCAGAAATATAAACATGGACAAACTTGACATTCTTCCAGATTCTGTCTCTTTGCATTGTTTTGAAGTTACTCCTGCAACTTTTCCACTTCTTCGATCCTCCCCATTGTCTGAAAAAGAAGTGTATATTTTGATTTGAAATAATGACCTCAACATACCAATACATTTGTTTATCATCTGAACTGGATTATTTTGAAACAACATTTGGGTTGGACATCTGGGATTTGTTGTTGTGTATATTCAGAGTAATCCTTTTCTTGTATATAGCTAAAGCAATAGTCGCTGGCCTTGAAAATGGGTACAAGACTTGACCAAATTAAGATGCCATAAGGTCTAATTTGCCCCTTCTCTACCACAACTGATTTAGAGGCCATTAGTAACAGATTTGAGAAGACCACTTTTAAAGATATGAAGCCAGAGCTCGGCACCGGACCCATTTTTATTATTTATTATAATTTTAATGTATTATTGAGCAAATGACACAATATGTCAGTAGTGATTACCACAGAAGTCATGTCAAAATAGTGCAAATTCTGAGGTCGACTTCAAATCAGACAGGCGGAGACGAGCGCCAGAGAAGAGATGAGAATCAGAAGAGATGTTGAAGAAGCTAATAACAAAAAAAACAAAAAAACACATCAAATCTCCATGTAGTAGCAACGGGGATGGCTCATGGGGTCAGGAGAAGTGAGCGGGAGATGGGGAGTATGAGGTGCCGTTGGGGACAAAAGTCAGGAATCGCTTCACACTTCTGAAATGCACTCTTACACACCAGTGAAATTGTTGTTGCTCATGCATACTTATGAAACGCTATCATACATACGAGTGAAACGCTCTCATACACACTAGTGAAATAGTTGTTGCTCATACACTCGTCAAATGCGCTCATACACATAGGTGAAACATTCTCATACACACCAGTGAAAGGCGCTCAGGCACAATTGTGAAATTATTGTTATTCATAAATACAACTGAAACATGCTCATGCCCATACACGAGTGAAATGCTTTCATACAAACACCCACACTGTTGAAAATGCTGTCATGAACACAAGATCGCTTACAAATACTAAAATGTAAAAATTAATCATTTATTTAGCAGGGATGCATGGTGGGCGACTTGTTAGCACGATGGTCTCACAATGCAGAGGTCGCGGGATTGATTCCGGCTTTCCTGTTTGTCAAGTCAAGTCAAGTCAATTTTATTTGTATAGCCCTTAATCACAGACAGTCTCAAAGGGCTTTACATAGCCACAATCGACATCCCCGATCTTAACCCCCAGGAGGGCAAGGAAAAACTCACAAAACCTCATTAGGGGAAAAGTGAGAAACCTTGAGAAGGGACCACAGATGGGGGAATCCCCCTTCCAGGATGACCAGGCTGCAATGGATGCCAACTGGGCAACATTTGGCACATACAATGATGCTATGCAATAATAGATGAGATAATATAAGAGTCAATTGAATGAAGTGCTGCAGGAAGATGACTTCAGTGGAGTGGGTCCTCATCCAGGGCCGTAATATCCATGGCAGCATATCCGAAGATGAGCCTTCGATCTTGTACCGGTCAGTTGGTGTAAATTCAGTACAGCTACTTCCAAGTGAATCGCCATCACCTAATTCGGGGAATTGGGAACAGAAAAGAAAGAACAGAAATAGCAAACAGGCCAACAAGTAGTTCAATGAAGTGCTGAAATATAAGGAAATCAGAAAAGGCGCTGCATGAAGACGACTTCGGCAGAGCAGGTCCCTTCCCGGTTCGTCAGTGCCGTAATCTTCAAAGCATGTCCCCATCACCTAATTCCCAAGCAGGGGAAGGAGGGGGCAGAAAAGAGAAGAAGCGGCAGTAAACAGGCCAACAAATAATTAAATTAGATGCTAAAGTATATAAATAAATTGATCAAATGTCGCGCTGCAGGAAGACGACATCACTGGAACAGGTGCATGCCCAGTTGGTCAATGCCTTAAACTTCCTAGTGGGTCACCGTCACCTAATCCCCCAGCCGGGGGAAAAGGGGGCAGAAAAGAAAACAAAAGAAAAAAAAAAGCGGCAGTAAACAGGCCAACAAATATTTCAGCTAAATGCACAAGAGTATAAATGCGTCTTTAATAGTGTTTTGAACATTTCTACTGAGGTGGCGCCTCTAATATCTGAGGGATATTGGAGTTTGCATGTTTCCCACACGCCTGCGTGGGTTCTCCGGTTTCCTCCCACATTCCAAACACATGCATGGCAGGTTGTTTGGACACCCTAAATTGGTGTGAGTGTGAGCGCGGATGGTTGTTTGTCTTTGTGTGACCTGCGATTGGCTGGCAACCAGTTTAGGGTGTACCCCACCTACTGCCCCAAGATAGCTGGGATAGGCTCCAGCACCCCCTGCAACCCTTGTGAGGAGAAGCCGTACAGATAATGGATGGTGGGATGGCATTCATAATGGACGGCCGCCACGGTGGGCGACTTGTGAGCACGATGGTCTCACAATGCAGAGGTTGTGGGATCGATTCCGGCTCCGGCCTTCCTGTGTAGAGTTTGCATGTTCTCCCAAGCCTGCGTAGTTTTCTCTGAGTTCGCCAGTTTCCTCGCACATTGCAAAAACATGCATCCATTTACTCTGATGCCAATGTTTTCTGTACCTTATGGCAGATTTTTCTCTTTGCCGAAGACTATTAGCACTTGTAGAGCGAGGACCTGTGCCACAGTCGTCAACTGCACCCTAAAATCAGATCATTTTGTATTTTAGACATTACACACTACACAGTTAAAGATGGTCCAAAAAAGAAAAATGGATTAATGTATTTCAACTTACATAATACTCTTTAAAGAGCTGACCAGCTCATTCCCAGAGGTACGTATTGGGGCGTATTGGTCGTCTTTACAGAAGACTCCAGGAGGTAACTCAGGTTTGACCTTCAGCCACAACAGAGTGTTGGGTGTGAGTGCTTCCAAGTCGTTGAGGTCGGAAGATGTCCTTGTGATAGGCCTGCTGTTTATAACTGCTTCAGCCTCACCAAGCAAGGTATATTGACTTTCTTCACCCGAAATTTGTTCTTTTACAGTGACATTCAGGATTTTTCTCACAGACCAAATAAGTCGCTCACAGCTTCCTCCGTGGTGGGAACCTGCTGGGGGATTGCTATGCCACTGAATACCTTTTTGCAGCAAGTGTTTCTCGATTTACTTAGTGTTCCATTCTTTGATTGATTTCTTCATTTCACTGTCAGCTGATCTAAAGTTGGTTCCGTTATCAGAATACATCTCTCTCACTTGTCCTCTTCTGACAAGAAATCTTCGGATTGCGTTGAGACAAGCATCTGTGTCACGTGAAGATGCAATTTCCAGATGTACGGCTCGTACAGCGAAACATGTAAAAATCACGCCGTATCTCTTTACTTGTCCTCTAACCCTACTTACTTAGAATGGACCAAAATAATCAACGCCAATTCTCTTGAAAGGCGGATCGTCAGGTAGCACTCTTCTGATGACTCTAGCAGCTCGAGGTATCCAAAACTGTTGATGCAGATTAGCCATCATGTGGTTCCTTCCAGCGTGAGCTGTAATCTCATGAATGTATCTCAGGACTAGCTTTGTGTTATGTGAATCCTTGGCAAGATGGCTTGCTGTTTTGCTGTTTCAGGCATGGCTGCGTGGCTCAACTGTCCACCAACCCTCATGACACCATCTTGAAGTACTATATTGAACTTGTAAAGTGGGCTACTTTTCTTCACCCTTTTTTGTTTTTCAAATATGGCTAAATCTTTTTTGAAACTTCGCCTTTGACAGTATTTCACAAGTTCTCTTTCTGCTTTATCCAAGTCGTCGCAGGTCAAATACTTTCCTTTGACAGTTCTCTTGAATAAATTCATCTTGCCTTCTTCACCTAATGTGATTAACTCCTTTCTATTTTCCTTTACTCTGTCAGTAAGTCTTTCAGCTTTAGAAACCAGGCTACGGCCTGCTTCAATGCTGTCCAAGACGAATAATGGTTCATCCACTGGCCCAGAGAATCTTTGGGCTTCAGTGACTGAATTACATGCACTTGAGTCACTCATTTGACCTCCAGGTCATTAATTGGTAATTTGAAGTGGTTTTTGTGTTTAACTAAATTCCTGGACACTGCCTGATTTTTTTCAGAGCTGTACAACCACTAGAAAGGGTGGTTCCCACAATGTGAGTTTTGCTCAGGTGGCCCAACAATGTCAAAAAAAACAAGTAGGGGTGTGTGTGTGTGTTTGTATAAGCTACATGTTGGGGACCAACATCGGACAGCACACCCACTGTAGGGGACCAAAATTTTTGTGGGGACCAAAAATCTGGGCCCCACAAAAAAGAGCATTGAATTCAGTGATAAGAAGCTCAGGGGGAGGTCCTGTCAAAGTTTCAGGGCTTCCCAGGAAGGTCACAAAAACAAGACGAGTGTGCTAGAAATGTGTGTGCGGAAAAATTACTCAGGATCGCTGTCTAGTGGTCGGTCCCGGTACTGCACTTACGCACACTTCACACACTCGGCTGGTCTGCGCATGTGCAGGACAGTCTGCTTTTTGTCAGGCAGCCACCCTCCCCTCCCCCACAGCCCAACCCGAAAAATTGAGATGTTAGTTAAGTATTTATTCTTATTATTGAGTGAGATTACATATTTTTACTTGGCAGCTGGCACAACAGCTAAGCTTGGAGCACAGTTATTGCAAAATAAAATAAATAAACAGTAACAACAATAACGATTGTTAATATTGTTATACTTTATAGCGTAACCTATTTATACAAATTTTCTGTATGCAATTTCAAGTGCAACTAATATAGTTGTGCATATAGATAGCCACCAAACTCCATACATTAGATAAAAATAAGAACCACGATGTTAACCAATTAACAGTTCAAGAAAAAAGCAGACATCCAAGAACTTGCTTTGTTACTTTTGCGTGGCCAGAACTACAAACCCCAAAGCAGAGCAAACCCAAAACATCAGAGAAAGTACAATACTTTTGTCAAGGAGTGGTGCTGCTGCTTTGCGATCGCTGCCACCATAGTGAACGCACTCCCACATTCGTGCACACGCACACATGCCACACACCTGTTTTCCACGTCCTGTCAGTCCACTCCGTCGGTCCGCATTTATTTCGTTGGTCAGCCATCACGGTTGGGTGCGCACTAGATCGCTGTTAAACCATCTTCTACGCCACAGTCCTCGTGTTCAACAAACATTTCTCCCGAATTCGCCTACCATGCACAACTCTCCACTTTCAAACCGAGCGCCGCTGTTACTTCCGGGTTTTTAGCGCCAAGCACTTGACGCTAGCGTGTGACGTCATGGCGAAATACTAGGTTTTAAAATAAAAATTTTCTTTTTTTTGTACAGTCTAAGTGCATGGGGTTATGATAGATCGAATGAGTATACCTTTATGTACTCACTAACATTTATGTTGATCATAAAATGTTGTTTTGATGAAGAAAACTGTTATTTTTTAGAATCAATTGGCTTAGGGCACTTGGGCAAACTACGGCCCGGGGGCCACTTGTGGCCCGTTAAACGTTTCAATCCAGCCCCCCAAACTTGAAAAAAATTAAATGAATAAGCCTTGTTAATGGTTTATTTTCTAAATACTGTGGTTTTTCAAAGACATATATATTGTTGGAATGCTTTTGTTCACTTTCGTTTAAAATTAAATGTATTTTAGGACTCATTGTGCCCCCCCCCCCTCCCAATCAAAAAGTTTGCCCATCCCTGGCATAGTGGATGGGCCGAGGAGTTTAAAAGGCACACATCATGCATTTTTCAGTCAGTTTTAGCCAGGGCTTGGTATGGGGAAGACCAGCTGGTTTACATGTAATCATTAAATTTTCCCAAGTTTTATTTAAGTTAATTGGACAAAACAAAAAAACGCAATATTCTTCTGCCAGAGAGTATGTAATATTCTTCTGCCATTTTATTGTAGAGGGCCATTTTGAGCCCCTAACAATATTATTCAACCAAGAGATCATGAGTCGTCGCCCACTTACTTTCTGAAGTCAGCTGGGATGTCACGGCTGTGACCCTCGTGAGGATAAAGTGGTTCAGATGGAAAAGTAGGACTAAGGGCTTTTTCTCAGGTTTCCATGCGCAAATCCATGTATATTAGGTTAATTGGAGACTCTAAATTCTCTACTCATCAAATGACATTCGTGACCCTGATGGATAGATAAAATAGATTATTAATCTGCCATGGGAAGTCCAAGGTGTCTGGTAGAAAGAAATGCATTCATACACTCATTACACAGTCAACCAAGCAAAGACACAAAGCCTAGGGCAGGGGCGGGCAAACTTTTTGATTGGAGGACCACAATGGGTTCTAAAATATGACAGAGGGGCCGGACCAGGAGCAGATGGATGGAGTGTTTTGGAAACCTCACCTCATCTGAGAAAAAAAATACATTTAATTTTATATGAAAGTGAATAAAAGCATTCCAACAATAATATTTGTCTTTGAAAACCACAGTGTTTAGAAAATAAAACATTAACAAGGTTTATTCATTAAATTTTTTTCAAGTTCGGCGGCCCGGATTAAAACTTTTAACGGGCCGCATGTGGCCCCCGGGCCGTAGTTTGCCCTCGCCTGGCCTAGGGCATAAACACATACATGTAATATCCAATCCGCTTATTCTCACAAGGATAGCGTGCTGGAGCCTACCCAGCTGTCAACGGGCAGTAGGCGGGGCACACCCTGAAGTGGTTGCCAGCCAATCGCAGGGCACGCAAAGACGAACAACCATCTGCGCTCAAACTCACTCACAAATGCAACCTCCACACAGGAAAGCTGGGTCCCGGGATCGAACCCTGCACCTTGGGACTGCGAGCCGGATGTCCTAACCAGTCTTAACTCATTAAATACCAGCCATTTTCACTGGAGCAACCCACTCAATCCCAGAGTTTTCCTGGGTTTTGACTAATATTGCAAGGCCCACAGAATATTGTATTCTAATGCTATATAGACATGGAGCACACCCGAAGAAAGATGAGACTCTCTTCTTTCAACAGAAAAAAAATGTTTGTTCCTATCTTTTTCCATTCTTGAACAATCGGCATTTGAAAATAGCTAAATTTCATGAAAACTCCAATCCCTGGGGAAAAAACTGAGAAAATGAGCTTTTTGTAAACTGATGCATTTTGACCATAATTTGAACTTTGACACTATTATTTATGGCTTTTATGACACCTCTAACATCTAAATAATGCATGCCTTCTATAAAATAAAAAAAAGCACAAAAAATATGTTTTTGATAAAATAAATTTATTTGCACATAACACTAAACGACTGAACTGTTGAACTATGTACAAAAATGAAATACATCAGTGTCATACATACTTTTTTTTTGTGTGATATAAAATAAAACAGTTGCCTTGATGCAAGGGCACACAACATAGTTCACACCACATTCTTGTTTCACTCCGTTTGCCTTTGCGCAAACAGACCCGACACTTTCGTTGTGGTCTGGCTTTGCTGGTCCGTGGAAAATAGGCGAGCTTGTGTTTGTCCACTGGGGTTTGTGTGAAAATAATTGTCTGGGAAGTGATTGCTGGCATCCGCGATGTGCTGCAGAAGCTCATCCGTGAGAAACAGCTGCAGGAAATCAGCTGGCTCCTCAGACTCCAAATGGGCAGCGGCATTCAGTGGTCCAGGGGTTGCTGTAAAGTCGATTTTCCTCGGTTGCCATCCAGTGTGACGCCATCCGGAACCACTGCTTCCTGATGCACAACCTGTAAATTACAGAAATATAAACAATTGGAAATATATATTTATTGCTGCATTTTATTGCTGGCGTGTGAAGTTTCATATTATAATTTACCTTTCTTTACACCAACAAGACGAGGAGGAACTTTCTTGCCGCGGGATGCACAATCTGTGAATTTTAGAAAGTATGCATGATTACCACACCATTCAGTATTGTTGTTTCCTCGTCGGGGAGGAGATACGCTCGCGTCTAACTGCACATTTATGCGACATTTTCTGCCCGCAAGATGCATGATATGTACAATAAAAGCATGAGGGGTAAAACCACATGTTCAATGGTAACTTGCGAGCGCTTACCTCCTCGTTCGGGGGGATCTGGTGAGGACTCTCAGCTGCTTTGGCTATTGTCCGAAGGCAGGCGATGCAGGCCGCAAGGCACGCGCACCCTCTTTAGACGCCTGTTTGTTGAGACGACGACGAAGCGTCATCCTCTCAACCAAAGCGTCTCCATCGCCTTGATGCTTTTAGGAAGCTTTTTTTTTTACAAAAAAGCATTCCTCGATCGTCATTTGCTTGGAGGATTTCATTGCTAACGCTACTAATGCGACTGCTGCTAGTGCTGCCGATGCTGCTGCTACCCACGCTGCTCTCCACACTTATAAGTCTACCCCAGGATCCCGCCCCCCATTTGTACCTCTGGCGCAGATTCAAGGCGGATCTTTTGCACCTCTGCCCCCTGCTGGGTGATTTTTACATGATTCACAATGCGGACAAGGCTGATTCTCAGTCAGAGGTTGCATCAGACCCTTATGTACACTATGACGTAAAAAAGACAGGAAACGAATATAAACATATAGATGTCTTCAGGTACCGACTCTTTATGTACATGTGAAGTTTTGGATTTTTAGCAGCATGTGCATGAGAGTTATTAAGCATTTTGTCCATTGCGGCGAAGGAAATCTTAAGTGAAAACTTTGAAGCCCCGCCCCCGTCATATAGTATTTCGGAAACAAAAGATTTTAGCCCCAGTGTTTGTCCCAGGTCTTAAGATGCTACAGACAGAATTTTAAGGCAATCAGATGAAGCCTTTAGGATCAGGGTGCAAAAGAATGACCCCTGTAAACATGCAAAAAAGGGCAAAAGTCGGACTTTCAAAAATTCATAACTCACTTCCTGTTCATATTAGACGTTAAAATATCAAATTTTTCGCCATGCCCGATGAGACTGCCAAGTTTGGTGAGTTTTTGTGCATGTTTCGGGGGTCAAAAATGCGATCGAACAATCGGAAAAATAATAATAATAATAATTTCAACAAAAACAATAGCGACTTCGCAGCGGTCGCTGCTCAGGCCCTAATAATAATAATAATAATAATAATAAAAGTAATAATATTTTCTACAAAAACATTAGGGACCTCGCAGCCGTCGCAGCTCGGGCCCTAATAACAATTTCTACAAAAACAATAGCGACTTCGCAGCGGTCGCTGCTCAGGCCCTAATAATAATAATAATAATAATAATAAAAGTAATAATAATTTCCACAAAAACAATGGGGACCTCGTAGCGGTTGCTGCTTGGGCCCTAATAATAATTTCTACATAAACAATAGGGACCTCGCCGCGGTCGCTGCTCGGGCCCCAATAATAATTTCTACACAAAGTCCATTGTGGTGACCCGCCCCTTTTAAGTAAATTCAAAATGGCCGACTTCCTGTAAAACCTAGCTCATTGCTCCAAGAGACTTTTTTGTAGGTCTTGGTCTTATACATACAGTGAACCCTCGCTACTTCGCGGTTCACCTTTCGCGGGTTCAGTGCTTCGCGGGTATAAAAAATATTCGGGGGCATTGTAGTTTTGCCGAGCGGCACGACGGGCGCTGGAGCGGTTAGACGGCCGGCGTGCGCCGAAGAAGAGCGTGGGCGAAGAGGAGAGTGGACGAAGAAGAGCACGTTCCCCCGGACACGATCGGTGGCGACGTTTCGCGCGGTTCGGACCGTACCAGGGCTCCGGCCGGCGTGCGTGGCAGTTAAGCCGTAGAGGAGCACCGTCCCCGGGCACGGGCGGTGCCAAGCGGCCCCTAAGTTTAACCGAATGGAAGCTCTGGAGGAGGAGGGCATGCTCGCGTCACAGTAAGCCGAAGAGGAGCACCTTCCCCGGGCACGGGCGGTTCCAAGCGGCCCCTAAGTTTAACCAAATGGAAGCTCCGGAGGAGGAGGGCATGCTCGCGTCACAGTAAGCCGAAGAGGAGCACCTTCGCCGGGCACGGGCGGTTCCAAGCGGCCCCTAAGTTTAACCGAATGGAAGCTCCGGAGGAGGCGGGCATGCTCGCGTCACAGTAAGCCGAAGAGGAGCACCTTCCCCGGGCACGGGCGGTGCCAAGCGGCCCCTAAGTTTAACCGAATGGAAGCTCCGGGGGAGGAGGGCGGGCGTGTGTCACAGTTAAGCCGAATTGGAACACCTCTTCCGCCCGGGCACGAACGGAGCGCGAAGCTGTCAGTTATGAATGAATAAATGAATAAATAAATAAATAAATAAAGAATGCCACCTTTCATTTCACAGGGAACACCGGACGGCGTACCAGCAGGTAAAAGTCGGAGTAATTAAATAAATACAAAAAGAATGGCTGGGGAATAAAAAAATAATACGTTTTAATAATAATTTGTTTTTTTTGTTATAACATGAATTTCACTCTCTCTCTCTCCCCGTATATATATATACATATATATATATATATATATATATACATATATATATATATATATACATATATATATATATATATATATATATACAGATATATATATATATATATATATATATATATATATATATATATATATTTATTATATATATTGTATTTTCTTTTAAGCATTTTTGAAGGTGCGCCGCTACTTCGCGGATTTTCAGTTTCCGCGGGTGGTCTCGGTCCCCATTAACCGCAATAACCGAGGGTTCACTGTACTCCATAAAATTTACAAAAAGCGAGGTGAAACACTCAACCAGGGCTGCTTTTTTGAACATTTCTCGAGGGCCATGGCGAGCCATTTCAAAAAAGCTGCACAACTAACGTATAAAATATTGATAAATTTGCTCTGCCTGATGTGTGTGTCAAGTTTCACGAGTTGTCGTTTATATTTAGAACCTCATAATCAGCGTTGTTTTATTGCCAAAAAGTGCAATGCCACTCCCACAACTTTTCACGAAAAAGGATGAATTTCGTATTGTGACATCCTCATGGCCGAAACAGTCCTCCGAGCATATATGAGGGCGACCTTGTTGAGTTGCACGGAGAAAAACATCCAAGAAAATAACTTGTATTAGCTTTTACCAGTTGGTGGCGCTACTACTACGATGAAAAATAAGTTGGTAGATGTCTTCAGGGCTGAAGTATCCTCAAATGTGTACAACTTCGAGAAGATAGGATCATCTGAGTCATGTTGCCGGAGCTTTTGTTGCCACAGAGTACAATCTGACTTTTCAGCACCGTAATAGCCACGCCTTTTGCCAAAACGTCACAAAATTCGGCAGAGAGTAAGATCATTGTCTTGAGTCTTTTCTGACTAATTTTCAGTCGGATTCGTCAAAAGGGCACCGTGCAGTACGTGAAAATTAAAATAAAAACACATTTTTCATTCCACTTGGCGGCGCTGTGTGTATAACAAAATAATAACATTAAGATGTCTTCAGGTCGGGACGTTTTATTTACAGGTGAAGGTTTGGATTTTTAGGAGCATGTGCAGGGGAGTTATTAAGCATTCATTTATTTGTATTAGGTTCATTTTGTCTTCTTATTATTGATATTTGACTGATTCATTAAAAGCAGACAATTATGTTTTAGGTTAATTTTTTACCTGACATGTTTCGGCGAGTCTTTCGCCTTCTTCAGAGTGTCGCATGATGGTGTCTTGAGACCCGTCTTTATCAGCTGATGTTCCATGAGGGTGTGACTTACCTGTCAAAAAAATTAAAAATCAGAGCAGTAAAAGAACAAGCACAACATGAACATTACAAATCAGCAATCACTGACCACTGCAAAAGGGAAAACCACATCATGGACCGGGAGAAGGGCAGGGTCATCCGCACCGAAGAGAACAAACAACAGCGCTGGATCAGAGAGGCCATTGAGATCTGCAAGCGAGGCATAAAAACCATGAACAGAGACAAGGGAGCCTTCATCCTCTCTACCACCTGGAGCAGCATCTTGGCAGAGTGAACGGACAGCGGGGGGCGTGACTTGCCTTCATTCTTGTGACAGGTAAGTCACGCCCTCATGGAACATCAGCTGATAAAGACGGGTCACAAGACACCATCATGTGACACTCTGAAGAAGGCGAAAGACTTTCGTATTGTGACATCCTCAAGGCCTAAACACTCATCCGAGCAAATATAAGGTAGATTTTGTTAACCTGCCCGGAGAAAAACATAAACGAAAATAATTTGTATTTGTTTTAACCAGTTGGTGGCGCTACCACTGCGATCAAAAATAAGTTGGCAGCCGTCTCCAGGGCCTGAATATCCTCAAATGTGAAAAATTTCGAGAAGATGGATCATCTGAATCATTTTGCAGGAACTTTTGTTGCCACGGAGATTAATCAGACTCTGCGGCACCGTAATAGCCACGCCCTTCGAAGGAAAGTCACAAAAATAGGGATAGAGTAAGATCAATGTCTTGAGTCTTTTCTAGCCAATTTTCAATCGGATTCGTTAAAAGGGCACCGTGCAGTACGTCAAAATGTAAAAAATGATATTGATTGGCGCAAGGTGTATAACTGAATATAAACATATAGATGTCTTCAGGTACCGACTCTTTATGTACATGTGAAGTTTTGGATTTTTAGCTGCATGTGCAGGAGAGTTATTAAGCATTTTGTCCATTGCGGCGAAGGAAATCTTAAGTGAAAACTTCGAAGCCCCGCCCCCGTTCATATAGTATTTCGGAAACAAAAAATTTTAGCCCCAGTGTTTGTCCCAGGTCTTAA
Organism: Idiotropiscis lumnitzeri; assembly: GCF_059441095.1. Lineage (NCBI taxonomy): Eukaryota > Metazoa > Chordata > Actinopteri > Syngnathiformes > Syngnathidae > Idiotropiscis > Idiotropiscis lumnitzeri. The sequence continues at coordinate 767,439 of NW_028283563.1, read as the reverse complement.
GATGCTACAGACAGAATTTTAAGGCAATCAGATGAAGCCTTTAGGATCAGGGTGCAAAAGAATGACCCCTGTAAACATGCAAAAAAGGGCAAAAGTCGGACTTTCAAAAATTCATAACTCACTTCCTGTTCATATTAGACGTTAAAATATCAAATTTTTCGCCATGCCCGATGAGACTGCCAAGTTTGGTGAATTTTTGTGCATGTTTCGGGGGTCAAAAATGCGATCGAACAATCGGAAAAATAATAATAAGAATAATTTCTACAAAAACAATAGGGACTTCGCAGCGGTCGCTGCTCAGGCCCTAATAATAATAATAATAATAATAATAAAAGTAATAATATTTTCTACAAAAACAATAGGGACCTCGCAGCCGTCGCAGCTCGGGCCCTAATAACAATAGGGACCTCGCAGCGGTCACTGCTCGGGCCCTAATAATAATAATAATAATAATTTCCACAAAAACAATGGGGACCTCGTAGCGGTCGCTGCTCGGGCCCTAATAATAATTTCTACATAAACGATAGGGACCTCGCCGCGGTCGCTGCTCGGGCCCCAATAATAATTTCTACACAAAGTCCATTGTGGTGACCCGCCCCCTTTTAAGTAAATTCAAAATGGCCGACTTCCTGTAAAACCTAGCTCATTGCTCCAAGAGACTTTTTTGTAGGTCTTGGTCTTATACATACAGTGAACCCTCGCTACTTTGCGGTTCACCTTTCGCGGGTTCAGTGCTTCGCGGGTATAAAAAATATTCGGGGGCATTGTAGTTTCGCCGAGCGGCACGACGGGGCGCTGGAGCGGTTAGACGGCCGGCGTGCGCCGAAGAAGAGCGTGGGCGAAGAGGAGAGTGGACGAAGAAGAGCACGTTCCCCCGGACACGATCGGTGGCGACGTTTCGCGCGGTTCGGACCGTACCAGAGCTCCGGCCGGCGTGCGTGGCAGTTAAGCCGTAGAGGAGCACCTTCCCCGTGCACGGGCGGTGCCAAGCGGCCCCTAAGTTTAACCGAATGGAAGCTCCGGAGGAGGAGGGCATGCTCGCGACACAGTAAGCCGAAGAGGAGCACCTTCCCCGGGCACGGGCGGTGCCAAGCGGCCCCTAAGTTTAACCGAATGGAAGCTCCGGGGGAGGAGGGTGGGCGTGTGTCACAGTTAAGCCGAATCGGAGCACCTCTTCCGCGCACGAGCGGAGCGCGAAGCTGTCAGTTATGAATGAATAAATGAATAAATAAATAAATAAATAAAGAATGGCACCTTTCATTTCACAGGGCACACCGGACGGCGTACCAGCAGGTAAAAGTCAGAGTAATTAAATAAATTAAAAAAGAATGGCTGGGGAATAAAAAAATAATACGTTTGAATAATAATTTGGTTTTTTTGTTATAACATGAATTTCACTCTCTCTCTCTCTCCCCGTATATATATATATATATATATATATATATTTATATATTTATTATATATATTGTATTTTTTTTTAAGCATTTTTGAAGGTGCGCCGCTACTTCGCGGATTTTCAGTTTTCGCGGGTGGTCTCGGTCCCCATTAACCGCGATAACCGAGGGTTCACTGTACTCCATAAAATTTACAAAAAGCGAGGTGAAACACTCAACCAGGGCTGCTTTTTTGAACATTTCTCGAGGGCCATGGCGAGCCATTTCAAAAAAGCTGCACAACTAACGTATAAAATATTGATAAATTTGCTCTGCCTGATGTGTGTGTAAAGTTTCACGAGTTGTCGTTCATATTTAGAACCTCATAATCAGCGTTGTTTTATTGCCGAACAGTGCAATGCCACTCCCACAACTTTTCACGAAAAAGGATGAATTTCGTATTGTGACATCCTCATGGCCGAAACAGTCATCCGAGCATATATGAGGGCGACCTTGTTGAGTTGCACGGAGAAAAACATCCAAGAAAATAACTTGTATTAGCTTTTACCAGTTGGTGGCGCTACTACTACGATGAAAAATAAGTTGGTAGATGTCTTCAGGGCTGAAGTATCCTCAAATGTGTACAACTTCGAGAAGATAGGATCATCTGAGTCATGTTGCCGGAGCTTTTGTTGCCACAAAGTACAATCGGACTTTTCAGCACCGTAATAGCCACGCCTTTTGCCAAAACGTCACAAAATTCGGCAGAGAGTAAGATCATTGTCTTGAGTCTTTTCTGACTAATTTTCAGTCGGATTCGTCAAAAGGGCACGTTGCAGTACGTGAAAATTAAAATAAAAACACATTTTTTATTCCACTTGGCGGCGCTGTGTGTATAACAAAATAATAACATTAAGATGTCTTCAGGTCGGGACGTTTTATTTACAGGTGAAGGTTTGGATTTTTAGGAGCATGTGCAGGGGAGTTATTAAGCATTCATTTATTTGTATTAGGTACATTTTGTCTTCTTATTATTGATATTTGACTGATTCATTAAAAGCAGACAATTATGTTTTAGGTTAATTTTTTACCTGACATGTTTCGGCGAGTCTTTCGCCTTCTTCAGAGTGTCGCATGATGGTGTCTTGAGACCCGTCTTTATCAGCTGATGTTCCATGAGGGTGTGACTTACCTGTCAAAAAAATGAAAAATCAGAGCAGTAAAAGAACAAGCACAACATGAACATTACAAATCAGCAATCACTGACCACTGCAAAAGGGAAAACCACATCATGGACCGGGAGAAGGGCAGGGTCATCCGCACCGAAGAGAACAAACAACAGCGCTGGATCAGAAGGCCATTGAGATCTGCAAGCGAGGCATAAAAACCATGAACAGAGACAAGGGAGCCTTCATCCTCTCTACCACCTGGAGCAACATCTTGGCGGAGTGAACGGACAGCGGGGGGCGTGACTTGCCTTCATTCTTGTGAATGGTAAGTCACGCCCTCATGGAACATCAGCTGATAAAGACGGGCCACAAGACACCATCATGTGACACTCTGAAGAAGGCGAAAGACTTTCGTATTGTGACATCCTCAAGGCTTAAACACTCATCCGAGCAAATATAAGGTAGATTTTGTTAACCTGCCCGGAGAAAAACATCAACGAAAATAATTTGTATTTGTTTTAACCAGTTGGTGGCGCTACCACTGCGATCAAAAATAAGTTGGCAGCCGTCTTCAGGGCCTGAATATCCTCAAATGTGAAAAATTTCAAGAAGATGGATCATCTGAATCATTTTGCAGGAACTTTTGTTGCCACGGAGAATAATCAGACTCTGCGGCACCGTAATAGCCACGCCCTTCGAAGGAAAGTCACAAAAATAGGGATAGAGTAAGATCAATGTCTTGAGTCTTTTCTAGCCAATTTTCAATCGGATTCGTTAAAAGGGCACCGTGCAGTACGTCAAAATGTAAAAAATGATATTGATTGGCGCAAGGTGTATAACTGAATATAAACATATAGATGTTTTCAGGTACCGACTCTTTATGTACATGTGAAGTTTTGGATTTTTAGCAGCATGTGCAAGAGAGTTATTAAGCATTTTGTCCATTGCGGCGAAGGAAATCTTAAGTGAAAACTTCGAAGCCCCGCCCCCGTCATATAGTAGTTCGGAAACAAAAAATTTTAGCCCCAGTGTTTGTCCCAGGTCTTAAGATGCTACAGACAGAATTTTAAGGCAATCAGATGAAGCCTTTAGGATCAGGGTGCAAAAGAATGACCCCTGTAAACATGCAAAAAAGGGCAAAAGTCGGACTTTCAAAAATTCATAACTCACTTCCTATTCATATTAGACATTAAAATATCAAATTTTTCGCCATGCCCGATGAGACTGCCAAGTTTGGTGAATTTTTGTGCATGTTTCGGGGGTCAAAAATGCAATCGAACAATCGGAAAAATAATAATAATAATAATTTCTACAAAAACAATAGGGACTTCGCAGCGGTCGCTGCTCAGGCCCTAATAATAATAATAATAATAAGAGAAGATAAGATAAGATGTCCTTTATTAGTCCCACAATGGGGAAATTTGAAAGTAATAATATTTTCTACAAAAACAATAGGGACCTCGCAGCCGTCGCAGCTCGGGCCCTAATAACAATTTCTAGAAAAACAATAGGGACCTCGCAGCGGTCACTGCTCGGGCCCTAATAATAATAATAATAATAATTTCCACAAAAACAATGGGGACCTCGTAGCGGTCGCTGCTCGGGCCCTAATAATAATTTCTACATAAACAATAGGGACCTCGCCGCGGTCGCTGCTCGGGCCCCAATAATAATTTCTACACAAAGTCCATTGTGGTGACCCGCCCCCTTTTAATAAATTCAAAATGGCCGACTTCCTGTAAAACCTAGCTCATTGCTCCAAGAGACTTTTTTGTAGGTCTTGGTCTTATACATACAGTGAACCCTCGCTACTTCGCGGTTCACCTTTCGCGGGTTCAGTGCTTCGCGGGTATAAAAAATATTCGGGGGCATTGTAGTTTCGCCGAGCGGCACGACGGGGCGCTGGAGCGGTTAGACGGCCGGCGTGCGCCGAAGAAGAGCGTGGGCGAAGAGGAGAGTGGACGAAGAAGAGCACGTTCCCCCGGACACGATCGGTGGCGACGTTTCGCGCGGTTCGGACCGTACCAGAGCTCCGGCCGGCGTGCGTGGCAGTTAAGCCGTAGAGGAGCACCTTCCCCGGGCACGGGCGGTGCCAAGCGGCCCCTAAGTTTAACCGAATGGAAGCTCCGGAGGAGGAGAGCATGCTCGCGTCACAGTAAGCCGAAGAGGAGCACCTTCCCCGGGCACGGGCGGTTCCAAGCGGCCCCTAAGTTTAACCGAATGGAAGCTCCGGAGGAGGAGGGCATGCTCGCGACACAGTAAGCCGAAGAGGAGCACCTTCCCCGGGCACGGGCGGTTCCAAGCGGCCCCTAAGTTTAACCGAATGGAAGCTCCGGAGGAGGAGGGCATGCTCGCGTCACAGTAAGCCGAAGAGGAGCACCTTCCCCGGGCACGGGCGGTGCCAAGCGGCCCCTAAGTTTAACCGAATGGAAGCTCCGGGGGAGGAGGGCGGGTGTGTGTCACAGTTAAGCCGAATTGGAGCACCTCTTCCGCCCGGGCACGAGCGGAGCGCGAAGCTGTCAGTTATGAATGTATAAAAGAATAAATAAATAAATAAATAAAGAATGCCACCTTTCATTTCACAGGGCACACCGGACGGCGTACCAGCAGGTAAAAGTCGGAGTAATTAAATAAATACAAAAAGAATGGCTGGGGAATAAAAAAATAATACGTTTTAATAATAATTTGTTTTTTTTGTTATAACATGAATTTCACTCTCTCTCTCCCCGTATATATATATATATATATATATATATATATATATATATATATATATATTTATTATATATATTGTATATTTTTTTAAGCATTTTTGAAGGTGCGCCGCTACTTCGCGGATTTTCAGTTTTCGCGGGTGGTCTCTGTCCCCATTAACCGCGATAACCGAGGATTCACTGTACTCCATAAAATTTACAAAAAGCGAGGTGAAACACTCAACCAGGGCTGCTTTTTTTAACATTTCTCGAGGGCCATGGCGAGCCATTTCAAAAAGGCTGCACAACTAACGTATAAAATATTGATAAATTTGCTCGGCCTGATGTGTGTGTAAAGTTTCACGAGTTGTCGTTCATATTTAGAACCTCATAATCAGCGTTGTTTTATTGCCGAACAGTGCAATGCCACTCCCACAACTTTACAAGAAAAAGGACGAATTTCGTATTGTGACATCCTCATGGCCGAAACAGTCATCCGAGCATATATGAGGGCGACCTTGTTGAGTTGCACGGAGAAAAACATCCAAGAAAATAACTTGTATTAGCTTTTACCAGTTGGTGGCGCTACTACTACGATGAAAAATAAGTTGGTAGATGTCTTCAGGGCTGAAGTATCCTCAAATGTGTACAACTTCGAGAAGATAGGATCATCTGAGTCATGTTGCCGGAGCTTTTATTGCCACAGAGTACAATCTGACTTTTCAGCACCGTAATAGCCACGCCTTTTGCCAAAACGTCACAAAATTCGGCAGAGAGTAAGATCATTGTCTTGAGTCTTTTCTGACTAATTTTCAGTCGGATTCGTCAAAAGGGCACCGTGCATAATGTGAAAATTTAAATAAAAACAAATTTTTGATTCCACTTGGCGGCGCTGTGTGTATAACAAAATAATAACATTAAGATGTCTTCAGGTCGGGACGTTTTATTTACAGGTGAAGGTTTGGATTTTTAGGAGCATGTGCAGGGGAGTTATTAAGCATTCGTTTATTTGTATTAGGTTAATTTTGTCTTCTTATTATTGATATTTGACTGATTCATTAAAAGCAGACAATTATGTTTTAGGTTAATTTTTTACCTGACATGTTTCGGCGAGTCTTTCGCCTTCTTCAGAGTGTCGCATGATGGTGTCTTGAGACCCGTCTTTATCAGCTGATGTTCCATGAGGGTGTGACTTACCTGTCAAAAAAATGAAAAATCAGAGCAGTAAAAGAACAAGCACAACATGAACATTACAAATCAGCAATCACTGACCACTGCAAAAGGGAAAACCACATCATGGACCGGGAGAAGGGCAGGGTCATCCGCACCGAAGAGAACAAACAACAGCGCTGGATCAGAGAGGCCATTGAGATCTGCAAGCGAGGCATAAAAACCATGAACAGAGACAAGGGAGCCTTCATCCTCTCTACCACCTGGAGCAGCATCTTGGCGGAGTGAACGGACAGCGGGGGGCGTGACTTGCCTTCATTCTTGTGAATGGTAAGTCACGCCCTCATGGAACATCAGCTGATAAAGACGGGCCACAAGACACCATCATGTGACACTCTGAAGAAGGCGAAAGACTTTCGTATTGTGACATCCTCAAGGCTTAAACACTCATCCGAGCAAATATAAGGTAGATTTTGTTAACCTGCCCGGAGAAAAACATCAACGAAAATAATTTGTATTTGTTTTAACCAGTTGGTGGCGCTACCACTGCGATCAAAAATAATTTGGCAGCCGTCTTCAGGGCCTGAATATCCTCAAATGTGAAAAATTTCAAGAAGATGGATCATCTGAATCATTTTGCAGGAACTTTTGTTGCCACGGAGAATAATCAGACTCTGCGGCACCGTAATAGCCACGCCCTTCGAAGGAAAGTCACAAAAATAGGGATAGAGTAAGATCAATGTCTTGAGTCTTTTCTAGCCAATTTTCAATCGGATTCGTTAAAAGGGCACAGTGCAGTACGTCAAAATGTAAAAAATGATATTGATTGGCGCAAGGTGTATAACTGAATATAAACATATAGATGTTTTCAGGTACCGACTCTTTATGTACATGTGAAGTTTTGGATTTTTAGCAGCATGTGCAAGAGAGTTATTAAGCATTTTGTCCATTGCGGCGAAGGAAATCTTAAGTGAAAACTTCGAAGCCCCGCCCCCGTCATATAGTATTTCGGAAACAAAAAATTTTAGCCCCAGTGTTTGTCCCAGGTCTTAAGATGCTACAGACAGAATTTTAAGGCAATCAGATGAAGCCTTTAGGATCAGGGTGCAAAAGAATGACCCCTGTAAACATGCAAAAAAGGGCAAAAGTCGGACTTTCAAAAATTCATAACTCACTTCCTATTCATATTAGACATTAAAATATCAAATTTTTCGCCATGCCCGATGAGACTGCCAAGTTTGGTGAATTTTTGTGCATGTTTCGGGGGTCAAAAATGCAATCGAACAATCGGAAAAATAATAATAATAATAATTTCTACAAAAACAATAGGGACTTCGCAGCGGTCGCTGCTCAGGCCCTAATAATAATAATAATAATAAGAGAAGATAAGATAAGATGTCCTTTATTAGTCCCACAATGGGGAAATTTGAAAGTAATAATATTTTCTACAAAAACAATAGGGACCTCGCAGCCGTCGCAGCTCGGGCCCTAATAACAATTTCTAGAAAAACAATAGGGACCTCGCAGCGGTCACTGCTCGGGCCCTAATAATAATAATAATAATAATTTCCACAAAAACAATGGGGACCTCGTAGCGGTCGCTGCTCGGGCCCTAATAATAATTTCTACATAAACAATAGGGACCTCGCCGCGGTCGCTGCTCGGGCCCCAATAATAATTTCTACACAAAGTCCATTGTGGTGACCCGCCCCCTTTTAATAAATTCAAAATGGCCGACTTCCTGTAAAACCTAGCTCATTGCTCCAAGAGACTTTTTTGTAGGTCTTGGTCTTATACATACAGTGAACCCTCGCTACTTGGCGGTTCACCTTTCGCGGGTTCAGTGCTTCGCGGGTCTAAAAAATATTCGGGGGCATTATAGTTTCGCCGAGCGGCACGACGGGGCGCTGGAGCGGTTAGACGGCCGGTGTGCGCCGAAGAAGAGCGTGGGCGAAGAGGAGAGTGGACGAAGAAGAGCACGTTCCCCCGGACACGATCGGTGGCGACGTTTCGCGCGGTTCGGACAGTACCAGAGCTCCGGCCGGCGTGCGTGGCAGTTAAGCCGTAGAGGAGAACCTTCCCAGGGCACGGGCGGTGCCAAGCGGCCCCTAAGTTTAACCGAATGGAAGCTCCGGAGGAGGAGGGCATGCTCGCGTCACAGTAAGCCGAAGAGGAGCACCTTCCCCGGGCACGGGCGGTTCCAAGCGGCCCCTAAGTTTAACCGAATGGAAGCTCCGGAGGAGGAGGGCATGCTCGCGTCACAGTAAGCCGAAGAGGAGCACCTTCCCCGGGCACGGGCGGTGCCAAGCGGCCCCTAAGTTTAACCGAATGGAAGCTCCGGGGGAGGAGGGCGGGTGTGTGTCACAGTTAAGCCGAATTGGAGCACCTCTTCCGCCCGGGCACGAGCGGAGCGCGAAGCTGTCAGTTATGAATGTATAGAAGAATAAATAAATAAATAAATAAAGAATGCCACCTTTCATTTCACAGGGCACACCGGACGGCGTACCAGCAGGTAAAAGCCGGAGTAATTAAATAAATACAAAAAGAATGGCTGGGGAATAAAAAAATAATACGTTTTAATAATAATTTGGTTTTTTTGTTATAACATGAATTTCACTCTCTCTCTCTCTCTCTCTCTCCCCCCATATATATATATATATATATATATATATATATATATATATATATATATATATATATATATATATTTATTATATATATTGTATTTTCTTTTAAGCATTTTTGAAGGTGCGCCGCTACTTCGCGGATTTTCAGTTTCCGCGGGTGGTCTCGGTCCCCATTAACCGCGATAACCGAGGGTTCACTGTACTCCATAAAATTTACAAAAAGCGAGGTGAAACACTCAACCAGGGCTGCTTTTTTGAACATTTCTCGAGGGCCATGGCGAGCCATTTCAAAAAAGCTGCACAACTAACGTATAAAATATTGATAAATTTGCTCTGCCTGATGTGTGTGTCAAGTTTCACGAGTTGTCGTTCATATTTAGAACCTCATAATCAGCGTTGTTTTATTGCCAAAAAGTGCAATGCCACTCCCACAACTTTTCACGAAAAAGGATGAATTTCGTATTGTGACATCCTCATGGCCGAAACAGTCCTCCGAGCATATATGAGGGCGACCTTGTTGAGTTGCACGGAGAAAAACATCCAAGAAAATAACTTGTATTAGCTTTTACCAGTTGGTGGCGCTACTACTACGATGAAAAATAAGTTGGTAGATGTCTTCAGGGCTGAAGTATCCTCAAATGTGTACAACTTCGAGAAGATAGGATCATCTGAGTCATGTTGCCGGAGCTTTTGTTGCCACAAAGTACAATCGGACTTTTCAGCACCGTAATTGCCACGCCTTTTGCCAAAACGTCACAAAACTCGGCAGAGAGTAAGATCATTGTCTTGAGTCTTTTCTGACTAATTTTCAGTCGGATTCGTCAAAAGGGCACCGTGCAGTACGTGAAAATTTAAATAAAAACAAATTTTTGATTCCACTTGGCGGCGCTGTGTGTATAACAAAATAATAACATTAAGATGTCTTCAGGTCGGGACATTTTATTTACAGGTGAATGTTTGGATTTTTAGGAGCATGTGCAGGGGAGTTATTAAGCATTCATTTATTTGTATTAGGTTCATTTTGTCTTCTTATTATTGATATTTGACAGATTCATTAAAAGCAGACAATTATGTTTTCGGTAAAATTTTTTACCTGACATGTTTCGGCGAGTCTTTCGCCTTCTTCAGAGTGTCGCATGATGGTGTCTTGAGACCCGTCTTTATCAGCTGATGTTCCATGAGGGTGTGACTTACCTGTCAAAAAAATGAAAAATCAGAGCAGTAAAAGAACAAGCACAACATGAACATTACAAATCAGCAATCACTGACCACTGCAAAAGGGAAAACCACATCATGGACCGGGAGAAGGGCAGGGTCATCGGCACCGAAGAGAACAAACAACAGCGCTGGATCAGAGAGGCCATTGAGATCTGCAAGCGAGGCATAAAAACCATGAACAGAGACAAGGGAGCCTTCATCCTCTCTACCACCTGGAGCAGCATCTTGGCGGAGTTAACGGACAGCGGGGGGCGTGACTTGCCTTCATTCTTGTGACAGGTAAGTCACGCCCTCATGGAACATCAGCTGATAAAGACGGGCCACAAGACACCATCATGTGACACTCTGAAGAAGGCGAAAGACTTTCGTATTGTGACATCCTCAAGGCTGAAACACTCATCCGAGCAAATATAAGGTAGATTTTGTTAACCTGCCCGGAGAAAAACATCAACGAAAATAATTTGTATTTGTTTTAACCAGTTGGTGGTTCTACCACTGCGATCAAAAATAAGTTGGCAGCCGTCTTCAGGGCCTGAATATCCTCAAATGTGAAAAATTTCGAGAAGATGGATCATCTGAATCATTTTGCAGGAACTTTTGTTGCCACGGAGAATAATCAGACTCTGCGGCACCGTAATAGCCACGCCCTTCGAAGGAAAGTCACAAAAATAGGGATAGAGTAAGATCAATGTCTTGAGTCTTTTCTAGCCAATTTTCAATCGGATTCGTTAAAAGGGCACCGTGCAGTACGTCAAAATGTAAAAAATGTTATTGATTGGCGCAAGGTGTATAACAGAATATAAACATATAGATGTCTTCAGGTACCGACTCTTTATGTACATGTGAAGTTTTGGATTTTTAGCAGCATGTGCAAGAGAGTTATTAAGCATTTTGTCCATTGCGGCGAAGGAAATCTTAAGTGAAAACTTCTAAGCCCCGCCCCCGTCATATAGTATTTCGGAAACAAAAAGTTTTAGCCCCAGTGTTTGTCCCAGGTCTTAAGATGCTACAGACAGAATTTTAAGGCAATCAGATGAAGCCTTTAGGATCAGGGTGCAAAAGAATGACCCCTGTAAACATGCAAAAAAGGGCAAAAGTCGGACTTTCAAAAATTCATAACTCACTTCCTGTTCATATTAGACGTTAAAATATCAAATTTTTCGCCATGCCCGATGAGACTGCCAAGTTTGGTGAATTTTTGTGCATGTTTCGGGGGTCAAAAATGCAATCGAACAATCGGAAAAATAATAATAATAATAATTTCTACAAAAACAATAGGGACTTCGCAGCGGTCGCTGCTCAGGCCCTAATAATAATAATAATAATAATAATAATAAAAGTAATAATATTTTCTACAAAAACAATAGGGACCTCGCAGCCGTCGCAGCTTGGGCCCTAATAACAATTTCTAGAAAAACAATAGGGACCTCGCAGCGGTCACTGCTCGGGCCCTAATAATAATAATAATAATAATTTCCACAAAAACAATGGGGACCTCGTAGCGGTCGCTGCTCGGGCCCTAATAATAATTTCTACATAAACAATAGGGACCTCGCCGCGGTCGCTGCTCGGGCCCCAATAATAATTTCTACACAAAGTCCATTGTGGTGACCCGCCCCCTTTTAAGTAAATTCAAAATGGCCGACTTCCTGTAAAACCTAGCTTATTGCTCCAAGAGACTTTTTTGTAGGTCTTGGTCTTATACATACAGTGAACCCTCGCTACTTCGCGGTTCACCTTTCGCGGGTTCAGTGCTTCGCGGGTATAAAAAATATTCGGGGGCATTGTAGTTTCGCCGAGCGGCACGACGGGGCGCTGGAGCGGTTAGACGGCCGGCGTGCGCCGAAGAAGAGCGTGGGCGAAGAGGAGAGTGGACGAAGAAGAGCACGTTCCCCCGGACACGATCGGTGACGACGTTTCGCGCGGTTCGGACCGTACCAGAGCTCCGGCCGGCGTGCGTGGCAGTTAAGCCGTAGAGGAGCAATTTCCCCGGGCACGGGCGGTGCCAAGCGGCCCCTAAGTTTAACCGAATGGAAGCTCCGGAGGAGGAGGGCATGCTCGCGTCACAGTAAGCCGAAGAGGAGCACCTTCCCCGGGCACGGGCGGTTCCAAGCGGCCCCTAAGTTTAACCGAATGGAAGCTCCGGAGGAGGAGGGCATGCTCGCGACACAGTAAGCCGAAGAGGAGCACCTTCCCCGGGCACGGGCGGTGCCAAGCGGCCCCTAAGTTTAACCGAATGGAAGCTCCGGGGGAGGAGGGTGGGCGTGTGTCACAGTTAAGCCGAATTGGAGCACCTCTTCCGCCCGGGCACGAGCGGAGCGCGAAGCTGTCAGTTATGAATGAATAAATGAATAAATAAATAAATAAATAAAGAATGCCACCTTTCATTTCACAGGGCACACCGGACGGCGTACCAGCAGGTAAAAGTCGGAGTAATTAAATAAATACAAAAAGAATGGCTGGGGAATAAAAAAATAATACGTTTTAATAATAATTTGTTTTTTTTGTTATAACATGAATTTCACTCTCTCTCTCCCCGTATATATATATATATATATATATACATATATATATATATATATATATATATATATATATATATATATGTATATATGAATATATATATATATATATATATATATATATATATATATATATATATATATATATATATATATATATATATATATATATATATATGTATATATATATATTTATATATATATATATTGTATTTTTTTTTTAAGCATTTTTGAAGGTGCGCCGCTACTTCGCGGATTTTCAGTTTTCGCGGGTGGTCTCTGTCCCCATTAACCGCGATAACCGAGGGTTCACTGTACTCCATAAAATTTACAAAAAGCGAGGTGAAACACTCAACCAGGGCTGCTTTTTTGAACATTTCTCGAGGGCCATGGCGAGCCATTTCAAAAAAGCTGCACAACTAACGTATAAAATATTGATAAATTTGCTCTGCCTGATGTGTGTGTAAAGTTTCCCGAGTTGTCGTTCATATTTAGAACCTCATAATCAGCGTTGTTTTATTGCCGAACAGTGCAATGCCACTCCCACAACTTTTCACGAAAAAGGACGAATTTCGTATTGTGACATCCTCATGGCCGAAACAGTCATCCGAGCATATATGAGGGCGACCTTGTTGAGTTGCACAGAGAAAAACATCCAAGAAAATAACTTGTATTAGCTTTTACCAGTTAGTGGCGCTACTACTACGATGAAAAATAAGTATGTAGATGTCTTCAGGGCTGAAGTATCCTCAAATGTGTACAACTTGTGTACACGGGCGGTTCCAAGCGGCCCCTAAGTTTAACCGAATGGAAGCTCCGGAGGAGGAGGGCATGCTCGCGACACAGTAAGCCGAAGAGGAGCACCTTCCCCGGGCACGGGCGGTTCCAAGCGGCCCCTAAGTTTAACCGAATGAAAGCTCCGGAGGAGGAGGGCATGCTCGCGACACAGTAAGCCGAAGAGGAGCACCTTCCCCGGGCACGGGCGGTGCCAAGCGGCCCCTAAGTTTAACCGAATGGAAGCTCCGGGGGAGGAGGGTGGGCGTGTGTCACAGTTAAGCCGAATTGGAGCACCTCTTCCGCCCGGGCACGAGCGGAGCGCGAAGCTGTCAGTTATGAATGAATAAATGAATAAATAAATAAATAAATAAAGAATGCCACCTTTCATTTCACAGGGCACACCGGACGGCGTACCAGCAGGTAAAAGTCGGAGTAATTAAATAAATACAAAAAGAATGGCTGGGGAATAAAAAAATAATACGTTTTAATAATAATTTGTTTTTTTTGTTATAACATGAATTTCACTCTCTCTCTCCCCGTATATATATATATATATATATATATATATATATATATATATATATATATATATATATATATATATATATATATATATATATATATATGTACAACTTCGAGAAGATAGGATCATCTGAGTCATGTTGCCGGAGCTTTTGTTGCCACAAAGTACAATCGGACTTTTCAGCACCGTAATAGCCACGCCTTTTGCCAAAACGTCACAAAATTCGGCAGAGAGTAAGATCATTGTCTTGAGTCTTTTCTGACTAATTTTCAGTCGGATTCGTCAAAAGGGCACCGTGCAGTACGTGAAAATTAAAATAAAAACACATTTTTCATTCCACTTGGCGGCGCTGTGTGTATAACAAAATAATAACATTAAGATGTCTTCAGGTCGGGACGTTTTATTTACAGGTGAAGGTTTGGATTTTTAGGAGCATGTGCAGGGGAGTTATTAAGCATTCATTTATTTGTATTAGGTTCATTTTGTCTTCTTATTATTGATATTTGACTGATTCATTAAAAGCAGACAATTGTGTTTTAGGTTAATTTTTTACCTGACATGTTTCGGCGAGTCTTTCGCCTTCTTCAGAGTGTCGCATGATGGTGTCTTGAGACCCGTCCGTCTTTATCAGCTGATGTTCCATGAGGGTGTGACTTACCTGTCAAAAAAATGAAAAATCAGAGCAGTAAAAGAACAAGCACAACATGAACATTACAAATCAGCAATCACTGACCACTGCAAAAGGGAAAACCACATCATGGACCGGGTGAAGGGCAGGGTCATCCGCACCGAAGAGAACAAACAACAGCGCTGGATCAGAGAGGCCATTGAGATCTGCAAGCGAGGCATAAAAACCATGAACAGAGACAAGGGAGCCTTCATCCTCTCTACCACCTGGAGCAGCATCTTGGCGGAGTGAACGGACAGCGGGGGGTGTGACTTGCCTTCATTCTTGTGACAGGTAAGTCACGCCCTCATGGAACATCAGCTGATAAAGACAGGTCACAAGACACCATCATGTGACACTCTGAAGAAGGCGAAAGACTTTCGTATTGTGACATCCTCAAGTCCTAAACACTCATCCGAGCAAATATAAGGTAGATTTTGTGAACCTGCCCGGAGAAAAACATCAACGAAAATAATTTGTATTTGTTTTAACCAGTTGGTGGCGCTACCACTGCGATCAAAAAGAAGTTGGCAGCCGTCTTCAGGGCCTGAATATCCTCAAATGTGAAAATTTTCGAGAAGATTGATCATCTGAATCATTTTGCAGGAACTTTTGTTGCCACGGAGAATAATCAGACTCTGCGGCACCGCAATAGCCACGCCCTTCGAAGGAAAGTCACAAAAATAGGGATAGAGTAAGATCAATGTCTTGAGTCTTTTCTAGCCAATTTTCAATCGGATTCGTTAAAAGGGCACCGTGCAGTACGTCAAAATGTAAAAAATGATATTGATTGGCGCAAGGTGTATAACAGAATATAAACATATAGATGTCTTCAGGTACCGACTCTTTATGTACATGTGAAGTTTTGGATTTTTAGCAGCATGTGCAGGAGAGTTATTAAGCATTTTGTCCATTGCGGCGAAGGAAATCTTAAGTGAAAACTTTGAAGCCCCGCCCCCGTCATATCGTATTTCGGAAACAAAAGATTTTAGCCCCAGTGTTTGTCCCAGGTCTTAAGATGCTACAGACAGAATTTTAAGGCAATCAGATGAAGCCTTTAGGATCAGGGTGCAAAAGAATGACCCCTGTAAACATGCAAAAAAGGGCAAAAGTCGGACTTTCAAAAATTCATAACTCACTTCCTGTTCATATTAGACGTTAAAATATCAAATTTCTCGCCATGCCCGATGAGACTGCCAAGTTTGGTGAGTTTTTGTGCATGTTTCGGGGGTCAAAAATGCGATCGAACAATCGGAAAAATAATAATAATAATAATTTCTACAAAAACAACAGGGACTTCGCAGCGGTCGCTGCTCAGGCCCTAATAATAATAATAATAAAAGTAATAATATTTTCTACAAAAACAATAGGGACCTCGCAGCCGTCGCAGCTCGGGCCCTAATAACAATTTCTAGAAAAACAATAGGGACCTCGCAGCGGTCACTGCTCGGGCCCTAATAATAATAATAATAATAATTTCCACAAAAACAATGGGGACCTCGTAGCGGTCGCTGCTCGGGCCCTAATAATAATTTCTCCATAAACAATAGGGACCTCGGCGCGGTCGCTGCTCGGGCCCCAATAATAATTTCTACACAAAGTCCATTGTGGTGACCCGCCCCTTTTAAGTAAATTCAAAATGGCCGACTTCCTGTAAAACCTAGCTCATTGCTCCAAGAGACTTTTTTGTAGGTCTTGGTCTTATACATACAGTGAACCCTCGCTACTTCGCAGTTCACCTTTCGCGGGTTCAGTGCTTCGCGGGTATAAAAAATATTCGGGGGCATTGTAGTTTCGCCGAGCGGCACGACGGGGCGCTGGAGCGGTTAGACGGCCGGCGTGCGCCGAAGAAGAGCGTGGGCGAAGAGGAGAGTGGACGAAGAAGAGCACGTTCCCCCGGACACGATCGGTGGCGACGTTTCGCGCGGTTCGGACCGTACCAGAGCTCCGGCCGGCGTGCGTGGCAGTTAAGCCGTAGAGGAGCACCTTCCCCAGGCACGGGCGGTGCCAAGCGGCCCCTAAGTTTAATGGAATGGAAGCTCCGGAGGAGGAGGGCATGCTCGCGTCACAGTAAGCCGAAGAGGAGCACCTTCCCCGGGCACGGGCGGTTCCAAGCGGCCCCTAAGTTTAACCGAATGGAAGCTCCGGAGGAGGAGGGCATGCTCGCGACACAGTAAGCCGAAGAGGAGCACCTTCCCCGGGCACGGGCGGTGCCAAGCGGCCCCTAAGTTTAACCGAATGGAAGCTCCGGGGGAGGAGGGTGGGCGTGTGTCACAGTTAAGCCGAATTGGAGCACCTCTTCCGCCCGGGCACGAGCGGAGCGCGAAGCTGTCAGTTATGAATGAATAAATGAATAAATAAATAAATAAATAAAGAATGGCACCTTTCATTGCAGAGGGCACACCGGACGGCGTACCAGCAGGTAAAAGTCGGAGTAATTAAATAAATACAAAAAGAATGGCTGGGGAATAAAAAAATAATACGTTTTAATAATAATTTGTTTTTTTTGTTATAACATGAATTTCACTCTCTCTCTCCCCGTATATATATATATATATATATATATTGTATTTTTTTTTTAAGCATTTTTGAAGGTGCGCCGCTACTTCGCGGATTTTCAGTTTTCGCGGGTGGTCTCGGTCCCCATTAACCGCGATAACCGAGGGTTCACTGTACTCCATAAAATTTACAAAAAGCGAGGTGAAACACTCAACCAGGGCTGCTCTGCATGTTGTGCTGGGCCACCTGGAACAACAGCGGAGCTATGCAAGGATGCTCTTTGTGGACTACAGCTCGGCATTCAACACGATCATCCCAGACATCCTCGTCGCCAAACTGGACACTCTCGGCCTCCCTGCCCTCACACACATCTGGATTAAGGACTTTCTGACCAACAGACCCCAGACTGTGTTGCTCGGCCCCTACACGTCCTCCACCCTCATGGTGAGCACCGGTTCCCCCCAAGGATGCGTGCTGAGCCCTCTCCTGTACGCCCTCTACACCTACGACTGCAGCCCGGCCCACGGCAACAACACCATCGTCAAGTTTGCTGACGACACGACAGTGGTCGGTCTGATCTCGGAAGGTGACGAGACAGCCTACAGAGAGGAGGTAGGGAGACTGACAACTTGGTGCAAGGACAACAGACTGCACCTTAACTCTGCTAAAACAAAGGAGATTGTCGTCGACTTCAGGAGGAACAAGACGCTGCCGCCCCCCCTCTGCATCGAAGGCGTGTGTGTGGAGAGGGTCCACACGTTCAAGTTCCTGGGAGTACAGATCTCCGATGACCTTTCTTGGAGTCACAACACCACAGCAGTGGTAAAGAAGGTCCGCCAACGTCTGCACTTCCTGAGAGTCCTCAGGAAATTCAACCTGGACAGGAAGCTGCTGCTGGCCTTCTACCACTCGTCCATCGAGAGCCTGCTGACGTACTGTGTCTCCACCTGGTACAGCGGCTGCACTGAGGCGGACAGAGTGAGGCTCCAGAGGACAGTCAAAACAGCGCAAAGGATTATTGGCTGCCCTCTCCCCTCGCTGTCGGACATCTACACCGCCCGGTGCCTCAGAAGGGCTCTCAACATCGTCAAAGACAATACCCACCCAAACTCACACCTGTTCGACCGGTTGCCCTCTGGCAGGCGCTACAGATGCATCAAATCAAGGACCAATAGACTGAGAAACAGTTTCTTTCCGAGAGCCATCTCCATACTGAACTCTCACACACACACACGAGACCACCCTAACCTTGCAAAACAGCATTGTGATGTGTTTCTATATGCCCTATTCAGTACTGAATTCCATTGCACTGTCTTATTTATTTATCTAATTTATATATTGTCTGTATTATTGTTGTATTGCACTGGAGAGGGGAGCCCTCTAATCTCGTTGCACACTTGAGTACAATGACAATAAAGGGATTTCTATTTCTATTCTATTCTTTTTTTAACTTTTCTCGAGGGCCATGGCGAGCCATTTCAAAAAAGCTGCACAACTAACGTATAAAATATTGATAAATTTGCTCTGCCTGATGTGTGTGTAAAGTTTCACGAGTTGTCGTTCATATTTAGAACCTCATAATCAGCGTTGTTTTATTACCGAACAGTGCAATGCCACTCCCACAACTTTTCACGAAAAAGGATGAATTTCGTATTGTGACATCCTCATGGCCGAAACAGTCATCCGAGCATATATGAGGGCGACCTTGTTGAGTTGCACGGAGAAAAACATCCAAGAAAATAACTTGTATTAGCTTTTACCAGTTGGTGGCGCTACTACTACGATGAAAAATAAGTTGGTAGATGTCTTCAGGGCTGAAGTATCCTCAAATGTGTACAACTTCGAGAAGATAGGATCATCTGAGTCATGTTGCCGGAGCTTTTGTTGCCACAAAGTACAATCGGACTTTTCAGCACCGTAATAGCCACGCCTTTTGCCAAAACGTCACAAAATTCGGCAGAGAGTAAGATCATTGTCTTGAGTCTTTTCTGACTAATTTTCAGTCGGATTCGTCAAAAGGGCACCGTGCAGTACGTGAAAATTAAAATAAAAACACATTTTTGATTCCACTTGGCGGCGCTGTGTGTATAACAAAATAATAACATACAGATGTCTTCAGGTCGGGACGTTTTATTTACAGGTGAAGGTTTGGATTTTTAGGAGCATGTGCAGGGGCGTTATTAAGCATTCATTTATTTGTATTAGGTTCATTTTGTCTTCTTATTATTGATATTTGACTGATTCATTAAAAGCAGACAATTATGTTTTAGGTTAATTTTTTACCTGACATGTTTCGGCGAGTCTTTCGCCTTCTTCAGAGTGTCGCATGATGGTGTCTTGAGACCCGTCTTTATCAGCTGATGTTCCATGTGGGTGTGACTTACCTGTCAAAAAAATGAAAAATCAGAGCAGTAAAAGAACAAGCACAACATGAACATTACAAATCAGCAATCACTGACCACTGCAAAAGGGAAAACCACATCATGGACCGGGAGAAGGGCAGGGTCATCCGTACCGAAGAGAACAAACAACAGCGCTGGATCAGAGAGGCCATTGAGATCTGCAAGCGAGGCATAAAAACCATGAACAGAGACAAGGGAGCCTTCATCCTCTCTACCACCTGGAGCAGCATCTTGGCGGAGTGAACGGACAGCGGGGGGCGTGACTTGCCTTCATTCTTGTGACAGGTAAGTCACGCCCTCATGGAACATCAGCTGATAAAGACGGGTCACAAGACACCATCATGTGACACTCTGAAGAAGGCGAAAGACTTTCGTATTGTGACATCCTCAAGGCCTAAACACTCATCCGAGCAAATATAAGGTAGATTTTGTTAACCTGCCCGGAGAACAAAATCAACGAAAATAATTTGTATTTGTTTTAACCAGTTGGTGGCGCTACCACTGCGATCAAAAATAAGTTGGCAGCCGTCTTCAGGGCCTGAATATCCTCAAATGTGAAAAATTTCGAGAAGATGGATCATCTGAATCATTTTGCAGGAACTTTTGTTGCCACGGAGAATAATCAGACTCTGCGGCACCGTAATAGCCACGCCCTTCGAAGGAAAGTCACAAAAATAGGGATAGAGTAAGATCAATGTCTTGAGTCTTTTCTAGCCAATTTTCAATCGGATTCGTTAAAAGGGCACCGTGCAGTACGTCAAAATGTAAAAAATTATATTGATTGGCGCAAGGTGTATAACAGAATATAAACATATAGATGTCTTCAGGTACCGACTCTTTATGTACATGTGAAGTTTTGGATTTTTAGCAGCATGTGCAGGAGAGTTATTAAGCATTTTGTCCATTGCGGCGAAGTAAATCTTAAGTGAAAACTTTGAAGCCCCGCCCCCGTCATATAGTATTTCGGAAACAAAAGATTTTAGCCCCAATTTTAGCCCCAGTGTTTGTCCCAGGTCTTAAGATGCTACAGACAGAATTTTAAGGCAATCAGATGAAGCCTTTAGGATCAGGGTGCAAAAGAATGACCCCTGTAAACATGCAAAAAAGGGCAAAAGTCGGACTTTCAAAAATTCATAACTCACTTCCTGTTCATATTAGACGTTTAAAATATCAAATTTCTCGCCATGCCCGATGAGACTGCCAAGTTTGGTGAGTTTTTGTGCATGTTTCGGGGGTCAAAAATGCAATCGAACAATCGAAAAAATAATAACAATAATAATTTCTACAAAAACAACAGGGACTTCGCAGCGGTCGCTGCTCAGGCCCTAATAATAATAATAATAATAATAATAAAAGTAATAATATTTTCTACAAAAACAATAGGGACCTCGCAGCCGTCGCAGCTCGGGCCCTAATAACAATTTCTAGAAAAACAATAGGGACCTCGCAGCGGTCACTGCTCGGGCCCTAATAATAATAATAATAATAATTTCCACAAAAACAATGGGGACCTCGTAGCGGTCGCTGCTCGGGCCCTAATAATAATTTCTACAAAAACAATAGGGACCTCGCCGCGGTCGCTGCTCGGGCCCCAATTATAATTTCTACACAAAGTCCATTGTGGTGACCCGCCCCCTTTTAAGTAAATTCAAAATGGCCGACTTCCTGTAAAACCTAGCTCATTGCTCCAAGAGACTTTTTTGTAGGTCTTGGTCTTATACATACAGTGAACCCTCGCTACTTGGCGGTTCACCTTTCGCGGGTTCAGTGCTTCGCGGGTCTAAAAAATATTCGGGGGCATTGTAGTTTCGCCGAGCGGCACGACGGGGCGCTGGAGCGGTTAGACGGCCGGTGTGCGCCGAAGAAGAGCGTGGGTGAAGAGGAGAGTGGACGAAGAAGAGCACGTTCCCCCGGACACGATCGGTGGCGACGTTTCGCGCGGTTCGGACAGTACCAGAGCTCCGGCCGGCGTGCGTGGCAGTTAAGCCGTAGAGGAGAACCTTCCCCGGGCACGGGCGGTGCCAAGCGGCCCCTAAGTTTAACCGAATGGAAGTTCCGGAGGAGGAGGGCATGCTCGCGTCACAGTAAGCCGAAGAGGAGCACCTTCCCCGGGCACGGGCGATTCCAAGCGGCCCCTAAGTTTAACCGAATGGAAGCTCCGGAGGAGGAGGGCATGCTCGCGTCACAGTAAGCCGAAGAGGAGCACCTTCCCCGGGCACGGGCGGTGCCAAGCGGCCCCTAAGTTTAACCGAATGGAAGCTCCGGGGGAGGAGGGCGGGTGTGTGTCACAGTTAAGCCGAATTGGAGCACCTCTTCCGCCCGGGCACGAGCGGAGCGCGAAGCTGTCAGTTATGAATGTATAAAAGAATAAATAAATAAATGAATAAAGAATGCCACCTTTCATTTCACAGGGCACACCGGACGGCGTACCAGCAGATAAAAGTCGGAGTAATTAAATAAATACAAAAAGAATGGCTGGGGAATAAAAAAATAATACGTTTTAATAATAATTTGTTTTTTTTGTTACAACATGAATTTCACTCTCTCTCTCCCCGTATATATATATATATATATATATATATATATATATATAAATATATATATATATATATATATATATATATATATATATATATATATATTTATATATTTATTATATATATTGTATATTTTTTTAAGCATTTTTGAAGGTGCGCCGCTACTTCGCGGATTTTCAGTTTTCGCGGGTGGTCTCTGTCCCCATTAACCGCGATTACCGAGGGTTCACTGTACTCCATAAAATTTACAAAAAGCGAGGTGAAACACTCAACCAGGGCTGCTTTTTTTAACATTTCTCGAGGGCCATGGCGAGCCATTTCAAAAAAGCTGCACAACTAACGTATAAAATATTGATAAATTTGCTCGGCCTGATGTGTGTGTAAAGTTTCACGAGTTGTCGTTCATATTTAGAACCTCATAATCAGCGTTGTTTTATTGCCGAACAGTGCAATGCCACTCCCACAACTTTACACGAAAAAGGACGAATTTCGTATTGTGACATCCTCATGGCCGAAACAGTCATCCGAGCATATATGAGGGCGGCCTTGTTGAGTTGCACGGAGAAAAACATCCAAGAAAATAACTTGTATTAGCTTTTACCAGTTGGTGGCGCTACTACTACGATGAAAAAGTAAGTTGGTAGATGTCTTCAGGGCTGAAGTATCCTCAAATGTGTACAACTTCGAGAAGATAGGATCATCTGAGTCATGTTGCCGGAGCTTTTGTTGCCACAGAGTACAATCTGACTTTTCAGCACCGTAATAGCCACGCCTTTTGCCAAAACGTCACAAAATTCGGCAGAGAGAAAGATCATTGTCTTGAGTCTTTTCTGACTAATTTTCAGTCGGATTTGTCAAAAGGGCACCGTGCAGGATGTGAAAATTAAAATAAAAACACATTTTTGATTCCACTTGGCGGCGCTGTGTGTATAACAAAATAATAACATTAAGATGTCTTCAGGTCGGGACGTTTTATTTACAGGTGAAGGTTTGGATTTTCAGGAGCATGTGCAGGGGAGTTATTAAGCATTCATTTATTTGTATTAGGTTCATTTTGTCTTCTTATTATTGATATTTGACTGATTCATTAAAAGCAGACAATTATGTTTTAGGTTAATTTTTTACCTGACATGTTTCGGCGAGTCTTTCGCCTTCTTCAGAGTGTCGCATGATGGTGTCTTGAGACCCGTCTTTATCAGCTGATGTTCCATGAGGGTGTGACTTACCTGTCAAAAAAATGAAAAATCAGAGCAGTAAAAGAACAAGCACAACATGAACATTACAAATCAGCAATCACTGACCACTGCAAAAGGGAAAACCACATCATGGACCGGGAGAAGGGCAGGGTCATCCGCACCGAAGAGAACAAACAACAGCGCTGGATCAGAGAGGCCATTGAGATCTGCAAGCGAGGCATAAAAACCATGAACAGAGACAAGGGAGCCTTCATCCTCTCTACCACCTAGAGCAGCATCTTGGCGGAGTGAACGGACAGCGGGGGGTGTGACTTGCCTTCATTCTTGTGACAGGTAAGTCACGCCCTCATGGAACATCAGCTGATAAAGACGGGTCACAAGACACCATCATGTGACACTCTGAAGAAGGCGAAAGACTTTCGTATTGTGACATCCTCAAGGCCTAAACACTCATCCGAGCAAATATAAGGTAGATTTTGTGAACCTGCCCGGAGAAAAACATCAACGAAAATAATTTGTATTTGTTTTAACCAGTTGGTGGCGCTACCACTGCGATCAAAAATAAGTTGGCAGCCGTCTTCAGGGCCTGAATATCCTCAAATGTGAAAAATTTCGAGAAGATGGATCATCTGAATCATTTTGCAGGAACTTTTGTTGCCACGGAGAATAATCAGACTCTGCGGCACCGCAATAGCCACGCCCTTCGAAGGAAAGTCACAAAAATAGGGATAGAGTAAGATCAATGTCTTGAGTCTTTTCTAGCCAATTTTCAATCGGATTCGTTAAAAGGGCACCGTGCAGTACGTCAAAATGTAAAAAATGTTATTGATTGGCGCAAGGTGTATAACAGAATATAAACATATAGATGTCTTCAGGTACCGACTCTTTATGTACATGTGAAGTTTTGGATTTTTAGCAGCATGTGCAGGAGAGTTATTAAGCATTTTGTCCATTGCGGCGAAGGAAATCTTAAGTGAAAACTTTGAAGCCCCGCCCCCGTCATATAGTATTTCGGAAACAAAAGATTTTAGCCCCAGTGTTTGTCCCAGGTCTTAAGATGCTACAGACATAATTTTAAGGCAATCAGATGAAGCCTTTAGGATCAGGGTGCAAAAGAATGACCCCTGTAAACATGCAAAAAAGGGCAAAAGTCGGACTTTCAAAAATTCATAACTCACTTCCTGTTCATATTAGATGTTAAAATATCAAATTTCTCGCCATGCCCGATGAGACTGCCAAGTTTGGTGAGTTTTTGTGCATGTTTCGGGGTCAAAAATGCGATCGTACAATCGGAAAAATAATAATAATAATAATTTCTACAAAAACAACAGGGACTTCGCAGCGGTCGCTGCTCAGGCCCTAATAATAATAATAATAATAATAATAAAAGTAATAATATTTTCTACAAAAACAATAGGGACCTCGCAGCCGTCGCAGCTCGGGCCCTAATAACAATTTCTAGAAAAACAATAGGGACCTCGCAGCGGTCACTGCTCGGGCCCTAATAATAATAATAATAATAATTTCCACAAAAACAATGGGGACCTCGTAGCGGTCGCTGCTCGGGCCCTAATAATAATTTCTACATAAACAATAGGGACCTCGCCGCGGTCGCTGCTCGGGCCCCAATAATAATTTCTACACAAAGTCCATTGTGGTGACCCGCCCCCTTTTAAGTAAATTCAAAATGGCCGACTTCCTGTAAAACCTAGCTTATTGCTCCAAGAGACTTTTTTGTAGGTCTTGGTCTTATACATACAGTGAACCCTCGCTACTTCGCGGTTCACCTTTCGCGGGTTCAGTGCTTCGCGGGTATAAAAAATATTCGGGGGCATTGTAGTTTCGCCGAGCGGCACGACGGGGCGCTGGAGCGGTTAGACGGCCGGTGTGCGCCGAAGAAGAGCGTGGGCGAAGAGGAGAGTGGACGAAGAAGAGCACGTTCCCCCGGACACGATCGGTGACGACGTTTCGCGCGGTTCGGACCGTACCAGAGCTCCGGCCGGCGTGCGTGGCAGTTAAGCCGTAGAGGAGCAATTTCCCCGGGCACGGGCGGTGCCAAGCGGCCCCTAAGTTTAACCGTATGGAAGCTCCGGAGGAGGAGGGCATGCTCGCGTCACAGTAAGCCGAAGAGGAGCACCTTCCCCGGGCACGGGCGGTTCCAAGCGGCCCCTAAGTTTAACCGAATGGAAGCTCCGGAGGAGGAGGGCATGCTCGCGACACAGTAAGCCGAAGAGGAGCACCTTCCCCGGGCACGGGCGGTGCCAAGCGGCCCCTAAGTTTAACCGAATGGAAGCTCCGGGGGAGGAGGGTGGGCGTGTGTCACAGTTAAGCCGAATTGGAGCACCTCTTCCGCCCGGGCACGAGCGGAGCGCGAAGCTGTCAGTTATGAATGAATAAATGAATAAATAAATAAATAAATAAAGAATGCCACCTTTCATTTCACAGGGCACACCGGACGGCGTACCAGCAGGTAAAAGTCGGAGTAATTAAATAAATACAAAAAGAATGGCTGGGGAATAAAAAAATAATACGTTTTAATAATAATTTGTTTTTTTTGTTATAACATGAATTTCACTCTCTCTCTCCCCGTATATATATATATATATATATACATATATATATATATATATATATATATATATATATATATGTATATATGTATATATATATATATATATATGTATATATATATATATATATATATATATATATATATATGTATATATGTGTATATATATATATATATATATATATATATATATATATATAAATATATGTATATATATATATTTATATATATATATATTGTTTTTTTTTTTTAAGCATTTTTGAAGGTGCGCCGCTACTTCGCGGATTTTCAGTTTTCGCGGGTGGTCTCTGTCCCCATTAACCGCGATAACCGAGGGTTCACTGTACTCCATAAAATTTACAAAAAGCGAGGTGAAACACTCAACCAGGGCTGCTTTTTTGAACATTTCTCGAGGGCCATGGCGAGCCATTTAAAAAAAGCTGCACAACTAACGTATAAAATATTGATAAATTTGCTCTGCCTGATGTGTGTGTAAAGTTTCACGAGTTGTCGTTCATATTTAGAACCTCATAATCAGCGTTGTTTTATTGCCGAACAGTGCAATGCCACTCCCACAACTTTTCACGAAAAAGGACGAATTTCGTATTGTGACATCCTCATGGCCGAAACAGTCATCCGAGCATATATGAGGGCGACCTTGTTGAGTTGCACAGAGAAAAACATCCAAGAAAATAACTTGTATTAGCTTTTACCAGTTAGTGGCGCTACTACTACGATGAAAAATAAGTATGTAGATGTCTTCAGGGCTGAAGTATCCTCAAATGTGTACAACTTGTGTACACGGGCGGTTCCAAGCGGCCCCTAAGTTTAACCGAATGGAAGCTCCGGAGGAGGAGGGCATGCTCGCGACACAGTAAGCCGAAGAGGAGCACCTTCCCCGGGCACGGGCGGTTCCAAGCGGCCCCTAAGTTTAACCGAATGGAAGCTCCGGAGGAGGAGGGCATGCTCGCGACACAGTAAGCCGAAGAGGAGCACCTTCCCCGGGCACGGGCGGTGCCAAGCGGCCCCTAAGTTTAACCGAATGGAAGCTCCGGGGGAGGAGGGTGGGCGTGTGTCACAGTTAAGCCGAATTGGAGCACCTCTTCCGCCCGGGCACGAGCGGAGCGCAAAGCTGTCAGTTATGAATGAATAAATGAATAAATAAATAAATAAATAAAGAATGCCACCTTTCATTTCACAGGGCACACCGGACGGCGTACCAGCAGGTAAAAGTCGGAGTAATTAAATAAATACAAAAAGAATGGCTGGGGAATAAAAAAATAATACGTTTTAATAATAATTTGTTTTTTTTGTTATAACATGAATTTCACTCTCTCTCTCCCCGTATATATATATATATATATATATATATATATATATATATATATATATATATATATATGTACAACTTCGAGAAGATAGGATCATCTGAGTCATGTTGCCGGAGCTTTTGTTGCCACAAAGTACAATCGGACTTTTCAGCACCGTAATAGCCACGCCTTTTGCCAAAACGTCACAAAATTCGGCAGAGAGTAAGATCATTGTCTTGAGTCTTTTCTGACTAATTTTCAGTCGGATTCGTCAAAAGGGCACCGTGCAGTACGTGAAAATTAAAATAAAAACACATTTTTCATTCCACTTGGCGGCGCTGTGTGTATAACAAAATAATAACATTAAGATGTCTTCAGGTCGGGACGTTTTATTTACAGGTGAAGGTTTGGATTTTTAGGAGCATGTGCAGGGGAGTTATTAAGCATTCATTTATTTGTATTAGGTTCATTTTGTCTTCTTATTATTGATATTTGACTGATTCATTAAAAGCAGACAATTATGTTTTAGGTTAATTTTTTACCTGACATGTTTCGGCGAGTCTTTCGCCTTCTTCAGAGTGTCGCATGATGGTGTCTTGAGACCCGTCCGTCTTTATCAGCTGATGTTCCATGAGGGTGTGACTTACCTGTCAAAAAAATGAAAAATCAGAGCAGTAAAAGAACAAGCACAACATGAACATTACAAATCAGCAATCACTGACCACTGCAAAAGGGAAAACCACATCATGGACCGGGTGAAGGGCAGGGTCATCCGCACCGAAGAGAACAAACAACAGCGCTGGATCAGAGAGGCCATTGAGATCTGCAAGCGAGGCATAAAAACCATGAACAGAGACAAGGGAGCCTTCATCCTCTCTACCACCTGGAGCAGCATCTTGGCGGAGTGAACGGAAAACGGGGGGTGTGACTTGCCTTCATTCTTGTGACAGGTAAGTCACGCCCTCATGGAACATCAGCTGATAAAGACAGGTCACAAGACACCATCATGTGACACTCTGAAGAAGGCGAAAGACTTTCGTATTGTGACATCCTCAAGTCCTAAACACTCATCCGAGCAAATATAAGGTAGATTTTGTGAACCTGCCCGGAGAAAAACATCAACGAAAATAATTTGTATTTGTTTTAACCAGTTGGTGGCGCTACCACTGCGATCAAAAAGAAGTTGGCAGCCGTCTTCAGGGCCTGAATATCCTCAAATGTGAAAATTTTCGAGAAGATTGATCATCTGAATCATTTTGCAGGAACTTTTGTTGCCACGGAGAATAATCAGACTCTGCGGCACCGCAATAGCCACGCCCTTCGAAGGAAAGTCACAAAAATAGGGATAGAGTAAGATCAATGTCTTGAGTCTTTTCTAGCCAATTTTCAATCGGATTCGTTAAAAGGGCACCGTGCAGTACGTCAAAATGTAAAAAATGATATTGATTGGCGCAAGGTGTATAACAGAATATAAACATATAGATGTCTTCAGGTACCGACTCTTTATGTACATGTGAAGTTTTGGATTTTTAGCAGCATGTGCAGGAGAGTTATTAAGCATTTTGTCCATTGCGGCGAAGGAAATCTTAAGTTAAAACTTTGAAGCCCCGCCCCCGTCATATCGTATTTCGGAAACAAAAGATTTTAGCCCCAGTGTTTGTCCCAGGTCTTAAGATGCTACAGACAGAATTTTAAGGCAATCAGATGAAGCCTTTAGGATCAGGGTGCAAAAGAATGACCCCTGTAAACATGCAAAAAAGGGCAAAAGTCGGACTTTCAAAAATTCATAACTCACTTCCTGTTCATATTAGACGTTAAAATATCAAATTTCTCGCCATGCCCGATGAGACTGCCAAGTTTGGTGAGTTTTTGTGCATGTTTCGGGGGTCAAAAATGCGATCGAACAATCGGAAAAATAATAATAATAATAATTTCTACAAAAACAACAGGGACTTCGCAGCGGTCGCTGCTCAGGCCCTAATAATAATAATAATAATAATAATAAAAGTAATAATATTTTCTACAAAAACAATAGGGACCTCGCAGCCGTCGCAGCTCGGGCCCTAATAACAATTTCTAGAAAAACAATAGGGACCTCGCAGCGGTCACTGCTCGGGCCCTAATAATAATAATAATAATAATTTCCACAAAAACAATGGGGACCTCGTAGCGGTCGCTGCTCGGGCCCTAATAATAATTTCTACAAAAACAATAGGGACCTCGCCGCGGTCGCTGCTCGGGCCCCAATTATAATTTCTACACAAAGTCCATTGTGGTGACCCGCCCCCTTTTAAGTAAATTCAAAATGGCCGACTTCCTGTAAAACCTAGCTCATTGCTCCAAGAGACTTTTTTGTAGGTCTTGGTCTTATACATACAGTGAACCCTCGCTACTTGGCGGTTCACCTTTCGCGGGTTCAGTGCTTCGCGGGTCTAAAAAATATTCGGGGGCATTGTAGTTTCGCCGAGCGGCACGACGGGGCGCTGGAGCGGTTAGACGGCCGGTGTGCGCCGAAGAAGAGCGTGGGCGAAGAGGAGAGTGGACGAAGAAGAGCACGTTCCCCCGGACACGATCGGTGGCGACGTTTCGCGCGGTTCGGACAGTACCAGAGCTCCGGCCGGCGTGCGTGGCAGTTAAGAATAGAATAGGAATAGAAATAGAAATCCCTTTATTGTCATTGTACTCAAGTGTGCAACGAGATTAGAGGGCTCCCCTCTCCAGTGCAATACAACAATAATACAGACAAATATATAAATTAGATAAATAAAGAAGACAGTGCAATGGAATTCAGTACTGAATAGGGCATATAGAAACACATCACAATGCTGTTTTGCGAGGTTAGGGTGGTCTCGTGTGTGTGTGAGAGTTCAGTATGGAGATGGCTCTCGGAAAGAAACTGTTTCTCAGTCTATTGGTCCTTGATTTGATGCATCTGTAGCGCCTGCCAGAGGGCAACAGGTCGAACAGGTGTGAGTTTGGGTGGGTATTGTCATTGACGATGTTGAGAGCCCTTCTGAGGCACCGGGCGGTGTAGATGTCCGACAGTGGGGGGAGAGGGCAGCCAATAATCCTTTGCGCTGTTTTGACTGTCCTCTGGAGCCTCACTCTGTCCGCCTCAGTGCAGCCGCTGTACCAGGTGGAGACACAGTACGTCAGCAGGCTCTCGATGGACGAGTGGTAGAAGGCCAGCAGCAGCTTCCTGTCCAGGTTGAATTTCCTGAGGACTCTCAGGAAGTGCAGACGTTGGCGGACCTTCTTTACCACTGCTGTGGTGTTGTGACTCCAAGAAAGGTCATCGGAGATCTGTACTCCCAGGAACTTGAACGTGTGGACCCTCTCCACACACACGCCTTCGATGCAGAGGGGGGGCGGCAGCGTCTTGTTCCTCCTGAAGTCGACGACAATCTCCTTTGTTTTAGCAGAGTTAAGGTGCAGTCTGTTGTCCTTGCACCAAGTTGTCAGTCTCCCTACCTCCTCTCTGTAGGCTGTCTCGTCACCTTCCGAGATCAGACCGACCACTGTCGTGTCGTCAGCAAACTTGACGATGGTGTTGTTGCCGTGGGCCGGGCTGCAGTCGTAGGTGTAGAGGGCGTACAGGAGAGGGCTCAGCACGCATCCTTGGGGGGAACCGGTGCTCAGCATGAGGGTGGAGGACGTGTAGGGGCCGAGCAACACAGTCTGGGGTCTGTTGGTCAGAAAGTCCTTAATCCAGATGCGTGTGAGGGCAGGGAGGCCGAGAGTGTCCAGTTTGGCGACGAGGATGTCTGGGATGATCGTGTTGAATGCCGAGCTGTAGTCCACAAAGAGCATCCTTGCATAGCTCTGCTGTCGTTCCAGGTGGCCCAGCACAACATGCAGAGCAGTGTCGATGGCGTCCTCAGTGGATCTGTTAGCCCGGTATGCAAACTGGTAGGGGTCCAGAGTGGGAGGAAGGCAGTCCCTTATGTGCTGGAGAACCAGCCTCTCGAAGCACTTCATAATGACTGGTGTGAGAGCAACAGGACGGTAGTCATTCAGGTGGACGGCTGGTGACTTTTTGGGGACAGGAATAATGGTGGAAGTTTTCAAGCAGGAGGGGATGACTGCCTGAGCCAGGGAGCGGTTGAAGATCCTGCAGAAAACATGTGACAGTTGGTGGGCACATGCTCTGAGGACCTTGCCTGGTATTCCGTCGGGTCCAGTAGCTTTCCTGGGGTTGACCGCCAGGAGCGCGCGCCTCACATCGTGTTCCTCTACGATGAGTGGGGGGGAGTTGGAGCTTGAAGTGCGGGGGTGTGACGGTTGGGGCGAGTCAAAGCGAGCGAAGAAGCAGTTAAGCTCCTCTGCCAGCGATGCACTCGGGTCTACAGAGGTCGTGCTGCTGCCACGGAAGTTGGTGATGCTCCGTAGACCCTGCCACACCTCCCGTGGCCTGTTACTGGCAAGGTGGGCCTCCAGCCTCCCCTTGTAGGTTGCCTTGGCTAGCTTGATGCCTTTGCTCAGGTCAGCACGAGCCACCCTGTACTGGGCTTTGTCGCCTGACCTGAAGGCAGCGTCACGGGCCTTGAGGAGAGAGCGAACCCTGCTGGACATCCAGGGCTTCGCATTTGGAAAGGTCCGTATAGTCTTATGTTGGGACACAGTTTCCATGCAGAACTTGATGTAGTCCAGTACACAATGCGTGTAGACATCAAGGTCCTGATGATCAAAGAGGTCCCAGTTTGTGTCATGAAAGCAGTCCTGTAATTCACTCATGGCGTCGTCACGCCAGGTTTTCACAGTCTTTGTGGTAGGCCTGAATCTGCGCCTGAGAGGGGTGTACGCAGGTGCGAGCTGCAAGGACAGGTGGTCTGACTGGCCGAGGGGGGCGAGTGGGAGGGCTCTGTATGCGTGCTTGATGTTCGAGTACACATGGTCGAGAGTGTTGTCTCCCCTCGTCGGGCACTTGACATGCTGGTGAAACTCTGGGAGTACAGTCTTTAAATTGGCCTTATTAAAGTCTCCCGCTACAATGTGACCGCCATCAGGGTGCGCCCGCTGATGTTTATTGATGACGCACGCGAGTAGCGAGAGCGCCGTGCTAGTGCTAGCGTCGGGAGGGATGTAAACAGCTGTGAGAATCACTACCGTTAGCTCCCTCGGGAGAAAATAAGGCCGGCATTTAACGGACATGAACTCGATGTCGGGGGAAGAGTGCTTCTCGACGATCGTGCTATCGCCGCACCAGTTCTCATGCACGTAAACACAG
Organism: Idiotropiscis lumnitzeri; assembly: GCF_059441095.1. NCBI lineage: Eukaryota > Metazoa > Chordata > Actinopteri > Syngnathiformes > Syngnathidae > Idiotropiscis > Idiotropiscis lumnitzeri. The sequence continues at coordinate 734,960 of NW_028283563.1, read as the reverse complement.
AGCCCCCCGCCCCTCCTCTTACCGGTGTCCCTCGTCCGATCCGCGCGATGTAGCGAGCGCCCGGCCAGCTGGATGCTAGCGTCGGGGACGTCTGCGTGCAGCCAGGTTTCCGTGACGACGATCACACTGCTATCGCGCACATAGCGGTTTCCCAGGATTTGTAATCCCAGGTCGTCGATTTTGTGGACCACGGATCTGGCGTTGGTGAGGTGCAGACTCGGTAGTGGTTGCCTATGGGGCTGCCGTCGCAGCCGTTGCAAGACACCGGACCTGCAGCCTCGCTTCTGCTTCCTCTCTCTGCGTCGCCTGCGCCGCCTCCCGGTCCCGATGACCAGCCACGGTGAGCCGGGCAGCCTCGCCAGTTTGTTCGGAATTTTGCGATCATAGCAAAATTCCTCTGTGATGGTTATTTCGCATCGATATCCAATGTTCACGATGTCCTGGCGGGTATATCGATGTTGTGCCTCAGTTGATGCCAATAAGAGCAAGCAAACACTAATAAAAAGTAATAAGGAGCACTGTGAGGGGGAGCTGTTAGCCGCTGCGTCCATGCGCGCCGCCATCTTAACATCCAAGGAATTAAAGCAGAGAAGAAATTAGAGACTACAAATAACATTGATGTGTACTTGTTCACTTTGAGGTAGAACTGGTTGAAGTAAAATGAGTCATAAAGTTAGAAAAATAGGAAATAAAAATAAAATTAACATGCTTAAGATTAACAAATTATTGTAAAGTCTGAGTTCCAAATTATGCAGAAATTACTGTGCCACTGAGTAAAATGATGAATGAGGAAAACCTCTAAATGACATTGTCCTTACACTGGACTGATAAAGCATATTCAGCTTTTGTGAAAGGAAACAAGTGTTCGTATTAAGTATGGCACTGACCCTTTGTCCAGATGCAAAAGGCCTTAGTTTTAGTGTAGAAACATGGAGATAAGATGAAACCAATCGCATACTTCTATTCCAAACTAGACAACGTAGAATGTGCATTGAAGCACTGCATGAGAACAGTTAATGCAGTATCTATTGCTGTAGATATAAGATTAAGATAAAGATGGTCTTTTATTAGTCCCACAATCTGGAAATTGCAGAAACAAGTGCAACCATAGTTTTGTTCCATCCTCTGGTTTTGAGAGTACCACGTGCGGTTTCTGCATTGCTTTTGCTGATGAACATGACGTTTTTGTCACCGGCGGGACATTTATAGTGTATGAATACATTGTTATCAAAACCACATCTGATTATAGAGAGATGTACAACATTAAACCCGGCTGTCATTATTATGTCAGGAGGATGGTACAAAACTAGATTGTTATGAGTTAGTAGAAAAAAGTAACCAAAAGTAAAGGCATCAAAAAGATTCGCCTTCAGAAAACGGAGAAGTGCTATTTGTAGATGGAAATAAATAAATAAATAAATAAATAAAATACTGTAGTTGTATCAAATGACACTGGGAAAAAGAACTTGGCAGTTACTCCTCAAATTACTCAGCTCATGCAACAGAATTAGTATCTTAAACAAAAGCGTGTAAACTAAAGAGAGTAAATTGTGTTACTATTTACACATATAGTCGTCTTAAAATGTGTAGCGCATACATTGCATAAGTGTTTTCCTTGAATACACATTGCAGACAATACAGCTAAAGAAGCTGTTGCGGACATACACGTTTTAGTGATAGAAGTCCCAAAGTTAAACAAAGGCTTTGGAGGAAAATGGTGTAACATCGCTACGTGATCTCTGTATGACCAAACAATAATCTTTACAAATGGGCTGCTATATTGAGTCATGGGATAACACATGTCTCAACAGGGGAAATGGTGCATCAGATATTACGTTATTATACGGCTTACGGCTTTAATGCTTATTCGAAACATTTTTGTAGGGCATGTTTAACGTGTGCGAAACACAATTCACAAGGTAATTTGAGTCCACGCAGAGGACGCTTTCCTACACCACAATATCCATTTCAAATTATTCATATGGACTTATTTGATAAAAACCAAAGTGAAGAAAAAAAATAAAATAAATGTTTGGTCATCATAGATGTGAATTCGAAATGGTTAGAACTCTTTCTAACCAACAAATCCAGATGCATTGACAGTGGCAAAAGTACTTTGTAAGGATATCATTCCGAGATATGGTATTCCTGAAAATAATAAACAGTGATAATAGTACCCATTTTGTTAACTAACTTGTGAAAGAGATAGGAATGTTTCACGTTGATTTGAAAGATAATTGTGCTTACCACTCTCAAAGCTCTGGATTGGTGAAAAGAATGAACAAAAAAAAAAAAGTGAAAAGGCTATGCATTGAGGAAACGGGGAGGCAGTGGACACAGTGTATGGAAATTAGTAAAACTGTTTGTAAAAACGACAAGCACTGTGACTTTCCATTGAATGTTATGCGAGTCGCCTCTCTGTCCACTTTTAAACCTCGCTTGAAGATGAATATTCGGGCCTTTGACTCAGCATGAGACTGTTGCTGTTCTGTTGTTTTTCTGGTATCTACTGTAAATGTGTTTATGTGAGTTAATTTGAGTTATATACAGAGAGTTGCACTGTATTGTATTTCATTGTATTTAGGACCGAGACGTTGTAAAACATTGTTTGGAAGGCCTTATAGAATACCTCAAATTTAAGAACAAATGGGAAATAGATGCTGAAGCAACTTTAGCTGACTACATGTGAAAAGTGTTAGAAAAACAAAGACAGGCACAAATTTAGAGTGGTGAGGATCTTTCTGTCTCCTAGCAGGGCACTAAACTAGTGGAGCCAGGAGACTGGATGCTTGAAAGAAGTTTGAAGATAAGACATATGTAATTACCCAAGGGGGAATGCCATGTTTAGTTTTATTGACAGCTCTCACAGCTGTAAATATAGTAGAAGAGTCAACATTGGTTCATTTGACACATGTAAAAAGGTCATTTTGGTTGAAATCTCCTACAAAGGAGATGAGCGGAAGTCTGATGATAGGGTGGTCTTATTTCATAAGACACCAGACTAAGTAGAGGGGATATTTCAGACAAAATGACCCTGAAGTGGTTAAAAGCAGCTGTTCTATGTTGGATGTATACAATTTTATTCTGATATTTTTGTTGTTGTGTTATATGTGGGAACAACCCAGAGTTACATAAACAAACTATGATGTGACTATAGTACAATACCAACAGTAAGAATCCCAATTACTAATCAAAATGGATTTGCAAACACCAAGCAGATAATTGAAAAAAAAAAAGTGATGGGACATATTTGTGGAGCTTGGACGACATGTTGATAGATTTGAGTTGGAACCATGAGTAATACTCAAGTGGGCAACTATTGGTCCACAGAACAAAGTTACAGGAGAAAGTCTGTACTTTCGTGAAAAGATAGCAATTGGACAACGAGATATCCAAAATAAGCAAATGAAATTGTATTATTGATATTATATTAATGCTTATCTTGATAATACATGTATGGATTGGGTCAGCGTGTATCCTGTGACTAGAGTTGATGTAGATGAACATGTTTTCTATGATAGTTGCTCTTGAAAATTTAAATAGCATTAATGTTGCTGACAGAGCTAAGCGGTTAGGAATCTTTTCACCACCACTGTGTCTGGTTTTGATAGTGGTTGAAATAAACTTCAATCACTATCAAGAGGGGAAATCTGGTGGTGGTGTGGATATGATAGATCATTTGATAAATCACCCAAAAATGTAAAAGGTTTTGAGACTTAGTGCATATCTGTATGTGTTTTTCATAACTAGGCCCTGCTTATAAATTATTGGTAGTTTCTGGAGAGTGCCATTTCACAAAATGTAATTGATTGATCGTAAATGGTATGTTTTATATTGTTTGTTAATAAACTGTGTGAACTGTCCAATGTCATGACAGGACATCGGTGACGTTAAAAAAGAGAAAGCAGAGTATCACGGCAAAAAAAAAAAAATAAATGATTCAACATACATGGAAGCCATCGGTGTTCTCCTTAGTGTAAGTAAGTAAGTAAGTGTAAATTAACAGATCAAGTAACAGGATTTGAGTCCTCGAACGAAGAACAAAGAACGCAGACAGGTCAACTGCATCATCACAACGTGCAAAAATTAGGTAATTGGACGCAAAGTGGGTTTGAAACTGTGCATGAACGGCTATCAACCAATCTCTAATGGCATTCCGAAACAGGATGACTGTTGATGTATTGTTGAATGAGAGAGGTGGTGTTTGTGCTATGTTCGGTGAACAATGTTGCACATTTATTCCCAACAACACAGCGGTGGGTGGTCGTCTAACCAGGGCCATAGAGGTCTCAGGACTCTTCATGGTAAAATGAAAGGACAACTGGTCTGTGTATATATATATATATACACATATATATACACATATATATATATATATATATATATATATTTGTTACTTTGGAATAAAGACATTAAATTGATGTAATTTTGTTTTAGAAAAATGCTGTAGTTTTTTTCTCTGAATACAACCTACAAACGGTTAAAAAGGACATTCTGAAATGGTTTTTTTTTGGGCTATCAAATATTTAGTTTGACACTCAAACCGCACACTATTCGTGTCAATTTGTTTGGTTCTATCTCCATGAGTATTTTTTTGTGGTGCATCAAAAGCGTGTTTTAACTTACTTAGGTAAGACAGGTTTAGTGGAGAGATGAGGCCAAACAGCATCACACATCTATGTGCAAGAGATGGCAACTGACAAAGAACCTTCACACCTACAATAACTGCCCCGATGTAATGTGGTGGCTGAAGATCCTCTTCCTCCCGGACAACAAACACCACCATGGTGCACTTGGCAGGCTCTTGATCCAATTCATCCTACAGACCACCATGATAAAAGACAAATTCATTAGAGTTATTTAGATGAAATTTTTTTCCACCATGAAAAAAAAACAAACAACATATATATGTGTGTGTGTGTGTGTGTGTGTGTGTGTGTGTGTGTGTTTATATATATATATATATATATTTTTTTTTTTTTTTTGGAAGCATCTTTCAGGACACTCAAGGCCGCTGTACAGAGTAAAATACGAAAGTAAAAACACAAATACGGGTAGAAACACCAACACGTAAATCAAGCAGGATAAAATACAATAAAGTGGATGAGGGACATATCTGGAATTGGAGAGAGTAATTAAGGCGGAACAGATTGGTTTTGAGTTTAGTTTTAAACACAGGGAGGGTGGTGCAATTACAGAGGTCAGGTGGAGAGAGTTCCAGAGCTGGAGAACCGAATCGCTGAAGGCTCTGTCCCCCATGGTGGCAGGCAAGGGGTGGAGTGAGGAGGATGAAGACCGGAGAGCGCGGGATGGAGTGGGAATATGGATGATGTCTGAAAGGTAGGGAGGGGCGAGGTTGTGAAGAGATTTGAAAGTCATGTGTCATGTCATTATCCACACCGCTTATCCGGTACAGGGTCACGGGAGGGTGCTGGAGCCTATCCCAGCTGACTACGGGCGAAAGGCGCACTACACCCTGAACTGGTCGCCAGCCATAGATTTGAAAATATATAGAAGAATTTTGAAAATGATTTGTTGATTGACTGGAAGCCAGTGGATCTGCTGAAGGATGGGGGGTTGATGTGATAGGTGGAAGGTGATTGGAATCCATTGCACATCCTTGAGGCACCCTAAAGCTCCCGTATGTCTGTCACTGAGTCTTGAATTTTTACTTAGTAAACTGAATTTGAGCATATGCAGTATTGAATTTTTGGTGAGGAGACCTTTTTTTTGAGGAATTAAAAACGCATTTTAAAGTCCTACATTCAAGTTTATTGGGATATAGTTCTTAACAAAAACATTATGATCGAAAAATTCAGAATCAAATTAAAAATATACAATTTATGTAATTCGAATTCAGTTTTTCAATTCAATAATTCAGTGTTCAATTCAAAACATTCAGGTTTCAATTCAAATATCAAAGTTAAGATATTCACATTCAAATAACCAATATTCAGATTTAGTTTCAAGTGGGACAAATATCAGACCATAGTCCAGCAATTAATCCAAACTCTGTGTCAAATTAAGTGATGATTGTACTGCCTTTATTATTTTAGAGGAGGAGTAATACCTGCTGCTGTATCTTCTAGTGCTGGACGATTAATCAAAATTTAAATCGTGATTTAGATTTCTTAATTTTGAAAATGTTCTAATTGAGGGAAAAATGTTTCAGATTAAGAAAGAGTTCAAACAAATTACATATGTTCAATTTGAGAGAACCTGGCTAACCAAGATGGAACTTTACACCCTGGAATTGAAGGAGATACTTGGAAAAAAAGGCCGAGTTACTGGCACTGAAATAAGACCTATGCTCAGTTCACTCAGTCATGTAAGAGGGTTGTGTTTTATTACTGCAAATATAATTTGCATCAAACTATTTTGGATAAATCCATCATAAGCATTAACAGAATAAAACAATAAAAGATCTGTTAGAGCTTATGGATATCTTGCTATTTTTTTTATTTAAAGTTGAGATGCACTTTTTGGGATGTAAGCAATGCATATGTGAGCTTTTATTTATTTAAGACACTTAATCATCTTGTGTCTTTTTAAATAGCAAAACGTTGAAGCTGGAAGGGAGGGCATAATCCATTCCTTGATGAAATTCCTCGGACAGTCTGCAGAGGAACTCATCACGGACTACCAGGTAAATTACAACAGTATTACGTTTTTAAAGCTGCAATTAACTCATAGACTGTGCAGCAAACATTTTTATTTGTCACAATATTCAAATAAATTAATTGCTGCCAGTATGTGACCTGCTCTGGCTAAAGGGTTGGCATTTGGCAAAGGTTACTTTCGGGTAATTGACAAAATAAATCAGAAGGTCCAAAGTTTCGATTTTGAGATTTCGACAAAAATCCTATCCTTGAGGTTGAGGTTTCTATTTTAATTTCCGTTTTCATTGCCCTTTTTATTTATTTTTTGATTCTCATATATGCTGTTATAAACATGTAATGCAGATTGCAAATACTGTCACATATCACTGGTGTCCGGCTGAAACATGTTGTCATAATTTGAGTAATTTCATGTTTTTCTAGATCTAATCTATTGGTCAATCCACACGAGTGGGTGTTACTTGTAAATATTACTGACCAATCTCAAATGTTGAAAATGGTTTGCTCTCTTTGGATGATGCAGTGTTAATGATTGCAAAAACGTGCCATTGGAAGTCTCCTGCAAGGTGAAGATTCTGGAGCTTCTTGGATACTGCCTGAAGACAGCGATATTCAGAACTATAAAAAGCAAACACAAATTTGGGACATTATGCACCTAACCATGGATGTATATGCTCTTTCAGGAAGTCAGCAGAGAACAAGCAAAAGAGGACCAGGCCAAGCAAGTACTGAAGGTCTATGTCAGGGGTGTCAAACTCATTTTTATGGACGGGCCACATCGTAGTTGTGGTTTCCCTCAGAGGGACTGTGAACCCATATAAATTGATTGGAAAGCCAGTTTTGAAATCAGAAGCTAGTAAGTAATTGTTCAACAATTTTTCAATTTATTTTAAAAGGGGAGGATTGGTAACAAATAATTGGCAATATCTCATATCTCAGTGTTGTTGTGAAGAAAATATGCTAGAAACAGGAAGTTGATGCAGATGATTTGCCCTTTGCGGGCAACATAAAATTAGGTTGTGGGCCAGATCTGGCCCCGGGCCTTGAGTTTGACACACGTACTCTATGTCTTCCAAGCAAGTGAGGGACAAGAAGACACATCCCATGCCTCTGTTTCCATTGTTGCTTAAGAAAATGAGGTTGTGGAAATGTTGCCAGTCTCCTGCTCATGGGAATTAACTATGCGCTGAACTTACTAAATTTGCAGTGCCCGTTTGAGGTGCATCAGAAGCTCTTTCTTGAGATAGATGGCCTGAAACTTGCACTCGGAGTCCATTCCCTGACTCTCCATTGAATGTTAGGCAAGCCCCCTCTCTGTCCACTTTTAAAACGTTTTGAAGACACATTTTTATTCTTTAGCTTTCGACTCAACATGTGACTGTCGTTGTTCTTCTTGTATCTACTGTACGTGTTTTAATTTGTGTTCTAATTTCCTGCTAATTTATACAACACCGTATGAAAAACACTTTGTTACAGCTCCAACTATTATAATTGCAAGTTATTTGTACATGGGTATTTCTTGTTTCGTGGACTAATACTGTGCGCAAATGCAAATGCTCGGCCTTTTATCACAAAAAATGTCCGAAGGGCAAGATCTTAATTCCTCCTCTAATATAAAACCTTCCCGAAGAACAAATCGTATAATTCTAACTTGCTAGATTTAGTCCAATGCACGATACATTTAGGCTAACTCGACGTCGCTCCAGTCAGTAAAGCACGCTTTATAGTTCACCAAAATGCATACCGTGAAATTCTTACCTTGTTTATGCGACGAGGATATTATCCCGTAAGGAGTTACACTGACGCTGTACTGCTTCTTTTTGTATTTCTCTGTTCAGGTCGTCCCTCCCGCATTTCGCCCAAAGTCAGACGGGATAGGCGGCAGCACCTCCCCGCAAGCCAGTACAAGATAGGCGGTGTGGAAGATAAAGATAACACGTCCCTCCGTTTGGATCGGGTATTGTGTTTTCTTTAGAGCTTTTGGTTCGTGTGCACTGTGCAACACAGTCTGAGCGCAAATACAAATGCTCGGCCTTTTATAAATAAAAAAAAAATCCGAAGAACAAGACCATCCTCGTCTAATATAAAACCTTCCCGATGAACGAACCTTATAAAACTTGCCCTCCGTCACAGCAAAACAATTTCTGCAACAATTTCATAATCCATTTGTAAAAAGACAACGGTAAGATTTCGTCCAGTGTACGATCAGTTTAAGCAAACTGGGTTTAGCTAGTCAGTAAAACACTCTTTATAGTGTAGCAACGTTAGTAACGCTAAATTCTTACCTAGTTTATGAGACGAGTGCTGTACTTGACTATTTTTTGTAATTTATTATTATTATTTTTTTTTTAATGCTTTATAGAGCAAATTGCACCTATGACAGTTGTTATTACCACAGAAGCCATCTCAAATGGTTGCAAACTCTGAGGGTGACTTTGAACCGGAAGTCCCGCCTCAATCGTCATCTGATTGACAGCGGAATCCTGGAGCCAGAGAAGAGAAAAGAATCAGACACGAAGTTGAAGAAGCGAAAAAAAATAAACATCGAATCTCCAAGTTCTCGCAACGAGGGTGACTGTTGGGGTCTGGAGAAGTGACCGGGAGATGGAGAGCCCCGTATTTTGGTCTTGGTAAGAGGGTAACTCACTTGATGTTGACGAGGGAACCTATGCCGCTATGCTATATACCGACGTGAGAAAACTACGGCCCGGGGGCCACATGCGGCCCGTTAAACGTTTTAATCCGGCCCGCCGAATTTGAAAAAAAAAAAAAAAAACCTTGTTAATGTTTTATTTTCAAAATAGTGTGGTTTTTCAAAGACAAGCTTTTGTTCACTTTCATTTAAAATTAAATGTATTTTTTTTCTCAGATGAGATGAGGTTACCAAAACACTCCATCCATCTGCTCCTGGTCCAGCCCCTCTGTCAAATTTTAGAACCCATTGTGGCCCGCCAATAAAAAAGTTTTCCCACCCCTGCTATATACTATAAGCTATGTTAATGTCGTCAGGCCATTATAGAGTATTTCTTCTGACATTTTGAAGGAGAAATAATACTCAACGTTTTATTTTTTTATGATGTTTGAGGCATTCTGACTGAAATACAGTTCAATTGAGGTTACCAGTAGTCATTTCCATTACCTGTCAATGTAAATTAGAATGTAACTTACTACAGTGAACCCTCGGTTATCGCGGTTAATGGGGACCGAGACCACCCGCGAAAACTGAAAATCCGCGAAGTAGCGGCGCACCTTCAAAAATGCTTAAAAAAAAAAAAGTGCGAAGTAGCGGCGCACCTTCAAAAATGCTTTTAAAAAAAAGTGCGAAGTAGCGGCGCACCTTCAAAAATGCTTAAAAAAATAAATAAATAAAATAATATATATACATATATATATATATATATATATATATATATATATATATATATATACGGGTAGAGAGAGAGAGGGTGAAATTCATGTTATAACAAAAAAAAAAAATTATTAAAACATTTTTTTATTCCCCAGCCATTATTTTTGTATTTATTCAATTACTTCTTTTTGTATTTATTTAATTACTTCGACTTTTACCTGCTGGTACGCCGTCCGGTGTGCCCTGGCATTCTTCATTTATTTATTCATTTATTCATTCATAACTGACAGCCTCGCGCTCCGCTCATGCCCGGGCGGAAGGTGTTCCTCTTCGGCTTAACAACCACGCACGCCGGCCGGTCTCCTCCGGAGCTCTCGCACGGTCCCGAACGGAGCGAAATGTCGCCCCGCTAGTGCCCGGGCGGAAGTTGTTCCTCTTCGGCTTAACTGCCACGCACGCTGGCCGGAGCTCTGGTACGGTCCGAACCGCGCGAAACGTCGCCCCAAATCGTGCCCGGGGGAACGTGCTCTTCTTTGTCCACTCTCCTCTTCGCCCACGTTCTTCTTCGGCGGACGCCGGCCGTCTAACCACTCCAGCGCCCCGTCGTGCCGCTCGGCGAAACTACAATGCCCCCGAATATTTTTTAGACCCGCGAAGCACTGAACCCGCGAAAGGTGAACCGCGAAGTAGCGAGGGTTCACTGTATTGCAACCAGATACCTATAAAATGTCATTTAATTTGCACTGTTTTGATCGCCACTGTTTTGCTCATTGAACAACAAATGAAAAGATGAATCATACACAGTGTTTGTAAAGATAATTGTCAATGTTTTATTAAATGAAATTCCAATGTAAAATTGTGTAATATTGTGTTATATAATGGGTCTACAACATACATTTCTCACAGACAAGTAGAGCTTTTTCTCATGAAATGTGTTGAAAAAAAACTAACATTTGAACATTGTTTTGCGTTACAACATCCGTGTTTACTGGTCATAAATTATTAACTTAAGTTTAATATACACTACACGAGCTGGGTAGCCACCACGCCTCAACCACCATAACAAGTTCGCTAACCCTTTAAGTCGAACGAGGTAGCTAACATATCGGGTTCAATTTGTACCAAAAATATGCTGTTGTGCCTTGTGTCTCTGTATATGTCGTCATGACGTGTCATTTGACAAAGCCTTGTGTCGATGTTAGTTGTCGATGTAACAGTCTATGTTAGATGTCAATGTATGTCTATGTTAGATCTCAATGTGTCGATGTTAGATGTCAATCTATGTGTCTATATTAGATGTGTTTATGTTAGATGTCTATGTAAATGTTTGTTAGATGTCGATGTGTGTAAGATGTCTATGTAGAGGTTGGTTAGATGTCGATGTCTATGTAAATGTTTATGATGGATGTCGATGTGTCTGTTAGATGTCCGTGTTTGTTAGATGTGATTGTAATGGTTTATGTTATAGACGTCAATGTAAGTGTCAATGTTAGATGCCCATGCATGTTTGTTAGATGTCGATATATGTGTCATTGTTACATTTCAACGTAAATGTTGTTCGTGCAAGTTTCCAGTCCTCCAGCCACGTGACATCATGCGCGTCAAAGTGATAACTCGTACATTTCACGGAGGGAAAAAAAACAGACACCATTGGTAGTTTTGACCGGGAAAAAAAAAAATCATTTATTTTTTTCGAACACCTCATGTCTCTTTCAGCGTAAGAATAAACATGACACGACCAAAATAAAATATACCAACACAGGCAAATATTTAAGGAGCACTCAAGAGATACACTTCAGCTCATTTAATCCCACCTATTTTTACTAACGCAAACCCTTCAATTCTAGCGCCCACAGAATAGTGTGCTATAATGCTATAAAAATATGGAGCCTTTACCTGACAGCGTTTGAATATAACTGAATTCCCATTGCTCACGAAAAACTGAGAAACTAAGAACAAACATTTCAAGCACAAGCTTGACTTGACTACAACAGTTCTATTTTTTCTTTTGTGACAGCTCAGACATCAAAATAATGCTTTCCTTCTATAAAATAAAAACAGCATGACAAAAGGTGCTGAAATAAACTATATACGGAAGTGCGTGAGTGACAGTGTGTGCATGTGTTTTTGCAACGCATGTGTACACCCCGCCATACAAATTACACAATTCGTTGGGTATGTGGTATACACTTAAAAACAATTGCCTTGGAGCAAGTGAACACAACACGTCTCACACTGTATACATGCTGTAGAAGGGCTGGGCGATATGACCTCAAATCAATATCGCGAGAAATCGAGCAATTTTACCTCGATAACGATAAATGCACAATAAATTCCCACGTGGACTAAAATCAAAATAAATGCAGGAATTGCATATTGACTGTTTTTTTTATTGACCAACTGGTACACTTTACTTTCAATGAAAAATAAAAGTACAAAAATCATTTGTATGAACATTCCAAATAGCTTGCAGGGTTCGCGGTTAACTTTAAAAACTGCTTGCCCATAGGGCAAGTGCCACTAAAATTTGCCTTGCCCGAGTGGCCAAATTACTTGCCCGACTTGGGCAAGTGACAATTTTTTTTCTCTAAGAATAAAATGTTTATGGTTGTAAAATGTGCGCCACAAATGTAAATAAACATATAATCTGATAAGCATAAATTAATCTTGTTTTCATCATCAACCATGAAACCCTACTCACAAGAGCAAATGTATCATCCTGTGCAGTTATTGAAAATGTTAATTGTAGTTTTAATAATTAACAAATCTGCATGTTAAATTGGGAAAATGATATTACAGCAATCCAGATGATCAATTTTAAGTCCAGGAGAGCGTATTAATTGAGGAATCACATGAGTAAATTATGAGTGTGGCAAATTTGTGTATTCCTTTAAGACCAGTGCCTGTGGTGCTGCCTCCATAAGTTTCATAGCATAAACAGAACACAGTCACTGACACTATGTCAGGTCACATCATGGAGCTAATGAATTAACAGCCAATAATCAAATATTACTCCCTTCCTTACTCACAACTGAATTGTCTACTTAAAAATATTCGAGCTATTTTAGTCATGTCAGAGGAATCCGAAATGTTCGGATTTGAACGAACTCGTCGCCACTCGTAAACATGCGCAGAAGGTAAGAAAACTTCCGGCTGTCAATTTTCGGCCAAAATATCGTAGGTTTTTGTTGTGTTTTTCAAACTTCAAATGAGGATGCTACGACAGCGAGTTCCAATACTGCGGGATTTATTGACGTCCACTTTAACTCGACATTCACTGAACTAACTGATCCCCGTAGCGCCCGCCCATTACCCCCGATAAGGCCAATGGACCATACCAAAACATAAGGGGTTGTCTGGGTTAAACCATCACCATACAGTGCACACAAACAGATCACACCACCGTTTTCGTCAAAATTAAAGATATTTGGCTGCTTTAAAAAATGCTTGCCCGGTCGGGCAAGTTGCCCATAATTTTACCTTGCCCGTGGCCAAATTTCACTTGCCCCGGGCAATCGGGAAGCGGTTAACCGCGAACCCTGAGCTTGCTTTGCATGACTTGAACAATGTCACAAAGAAAAAGGGTACCTCTTGCGAAATCTTTTTCTGCAAATAGATTGCGCCAAGATGCTCTCATGATGTAAATAATGGCAAATAAAAAAACGCGAAATAAAATGAAAGAAAATGTCAATGCAAGCCAAATAAACAAGTGGGTATTATCGGGGAAAATGTGCCGTCTCGAGTACTCTGCTGCGCAGTCGCCACTTGTCATCTATGTAATGCACAGTTAGGCTCAATCAGGGATCCATGTTGCGACCCGACCACAAGTCGGATGTAGATGCAAAATGCTTGACATGTCTAAGCTCCCGGCCCGATGTAGTCCATATCGGGAAATACGGCTTTCATGAAGCGTTTAAATCCTGTGCGCGCCACGTAACTAGAGGAGCTTTATCTTTAGCTATGTGCTAGGCTATCGCGTCCACCTCTGAGACGTTCTCTCGTATGGTGTCGCCTCCGTTCATGGGCTGTTGTCACTTGTCGAACCTTGCTTCTCACTTTGAACTTTCAGCACAGCATGGTTGTGTTGTGGGTGGTGAGAAAGCTTCTGGATTTGAATCGCCAGCAACGAGAGCGACAGACGGGTGGAGTCACATGACTAGAGGCGCTGTAGCGGTCTTAAAGGGGCATGAACATTGCCGCAGACAAAAGGCTTTTCTTTTTTTATTCATCGAATTTACCGACATGGGCAAAATGATTTCGGTCATTGTAATAAATTTCGGTAACGGTAAATTTTCGGTTTATCGCCCAGCCCTATGCTGTAGCATGGCTTTCTTTGCCGTGGGTGTCAAATATTTTACTTTGTTTTCAGAGTGCTTACAGACCTCTTGGTTTTGCCTCAAAATAATTGTCTGCAAAGCAGTCTGTGCCATCCGCATCATTGATGTGCAGGAGTAGCTTGTTGGTAATAAATAGCTGCAAGAAGTCCGCTGTTTGCCGCAGCATCCAGTGGTCCAGCGCTCGCAGTGAAAGTCTTGTCTGGCAGCCCGAACCATCCCCAAACATTTCGAGATGCACGCCCACTAAATTCCAGAAATATAAACATGGACAAACTTGACATTCTTCCAGATTCTGTCTCTTTGCATTGTTTTGAAGTTACTCCTGCAACTTTTCCACTTCTTCGATCCTCCCCATTGTCTGAAAAAGAAGTGTATATTTTGATTTGAAATAATGACCTCAACATACCAATACATTTGTTTATCATCTGAACTGGATTATTTTGAAACAACATTTGGGATGGACATCTGGGATTTGTTGTTGTGTATATTCAGAGTAATCCTTTTCTTGTATATAGCTAAAGCAATAGTCGCTGGCCTTGAAAATGGGTACAAGACTTGACCAAATTAAGATGCCATAAGGTCTAATTTGCCCCTTCTCTACCACAACCGATTTAGAGGCCATTAGTAACAGATTTGAGAAGACCACTTTTAAAGATATGAAGCCAGAGCTCGGCACCGGACCCATTTTTATTATTTATTATAATTTTAATGTATTATTGAGCAAATGACACAATATGTCAGTAGTGATTACCACAGAAGTCATGTCAAAATAGTGCAAATTCTGAGGTCGACTTCAAATCAGACAGGCGGAGACGAGCGCCAGAGAAGAGATGAGAATCAGAAGAGATGTTGAAGAAGCTAATAACAAAAAAAACAAAAAAACACATCAAATCTCCATGTAGTAGCAACGGGGATGGCTCATGGGGTCAGGAGAAGTGAGCGGGAGATGGGGAATATGAGGTGCCGTTGGGGACAAAAGTCAGGAATCGCTTCACACTTCTGAAATGCACTCTTACACACCAGTGAAATTGTTGTTGCTCATGCATACTTATGAAACGCTATCATACATACAAGTGAAACGCTCTCATACACACTAGTGAAATAGTTGTTGCTCATACACTCGTCAAATGCGCTCATACACATAGGTGAAACATTCTCATACACACCAGTGAAAGGCGCTCAGGCACAATTGTGAAATTATTGTTATTCATAAATACAACTGAAACATGCTCATGCCCATACACGAGTGAAATGCTTTCATACAAACACCCACACTGTTGAAAATGCTGTCATGAACACAAGATCGCTTACAAATACTAAAATGTAAAAATTAATCATTTATTTAGCAGGGATGCATGGTGGGCGACTTGTTAGCACGATGGTCTCACAATGCAGAGGTCGCGGGATTGATTCCGGCTTTCCTGTTTGGAGTTTGCATGTTTCCCACACGCCTGCGTGGGTTCTCCGGTTTCCTCCCACATTCCAAACACATGCATGGCAGGTTGTTTGGACACCCTAAATTGGTGTGAGTGTGAGCGCGGATGGTTGTTTGTCTTTGTGTGACCTGCGATTGGCTGGCAACCAGTTTAGGGTGTACCCCACCTACTGCCCCAAGATAGCTGGGATAGGCTCCAGCACCCCCCGCAACCCTTGTGAGGAGAAGCCGTACAGATAATGGATGGTGGGATGGCATTCATAATGGACGGCCGCCACGGTGGGCGACTTGTGAGCACGATGGTCTCACAATGCAGAGGTTGTGGGATCGATTCCGGCTCCGGCCTTCCTGTGTAGAGTTTGCATGTTCTCCCAAGCCTGCATAGTTTTCTCTGAGTTCGCCAGTTTCCTCGCACATTGCAAAAACATGCATCCATTTACTCTGATGCCAATGTTTTCTGTACCTTATGGCAGATTTTTCTCTTTGCCGAAGACTATTAGCACTTGTAGAGCGAGGACCTGTGCCACAGTCGTCAACTGCACCCTAAAATCAGATCATTTTGTATTTTAGACATTACACACTACACAGTTAAAGATGGTCCAAAAAAGAAAAATGGATTAATGTATTTCAACTTACATAATACTCTTTAAAGAGCTGACCAGCTCATTCCCAGAGGTACGTATTGGGGCGTATTGGTCGTCTTTACAGAAGACTCCAGGAGGTAACTCAGGTTTGACCTTCAGCCACAACAGAGTGTTGGGTGTGAGTGCTTCCAAGTCGTTGAGGTCGGAAGATGTCCTTGTGATAGGCCTGCTGTTTATAACTGCTTCAGCCTCACCAAGCAAGGTATATTGACTTTCTTCACCCGAAATTTGTTCTTTTACAGTGACATTCAGGATTTTTCTCACAGACCAAATAAGTCGCTCACAGCTTCCTCCGTGGTGGGAACCTGCTGGGGGATTGCTATGCCACTGAATACCTTTTTGCAGCAAGTGTTTCTCGATTTACTTAGTGTTCCATTCTTTGATTGATTTCTTCATTTCACTGTCAGCTGATCTAAAGTTGGTTCCGTTATCAGAATACATCTCTCTCACTTGTCCTCTTCTGACAAGAAATCTTCGGATTGCGTTGAGACAAGCATCTGTGTCACGTGAAGATGCAATTTCCAGATGTACGGCTCGTACAGCGAGACATGTAAAAATCACGCCGTATCTCTTTACTTGTCCTCTAACCCTACTTACTTAGAATGGACCAAAATAATCAACGCCAATTCTCTTGAAAGGCGGATCGTCAGGTAGCACTCTTCTGATGACTCTAGCAGCTCGAGGTATCCAAAACTGTTGATGCAGATTAGCCATCATGTGGTTCCTTCCAGCGTGAGCTGTAATCTCATGAATGTATCTCAGGACTAGCTTTGTGTTATGTGAATCCTTGGCAAGATGGCTTGCTGTTTTGCTGTTTCAGGCATGGCTGCGTGGCTCAACTGTCCACCAACCCTCATGACACCATCTTGAAGTACTATATTGAACTTGTAAAGTGGGCTACTTTTCTTCACCCTTTTTTGTTTTTCAAATATGGCTAAATCTTTTTTGAAACTTCGCCTTTGACAGTATTTCACAAGTTCTCTTTCTGCTTTATCCAAGTCGTCGCAGGTCAAATACTTTCCTTTGACAGTTCTCTTGAATAAATTCATCTTGCCTTCTTCACCTAATGTGATTAACTCCTTTCTATTTTCCTTTACTCTGTCAGTAAGTCTTTCAGCTTTAGAAACCAGGCTACGGCCTGCTTCAATGCTGTCCAAGACGAATAATGGTTCATCCACTGGCCCAGAGAATCTTTGGGCTACAGTGACTGAATTACATGCACTTGAGTCACTCATTTGACCTCCAGGTCATTAATTGGTAATTTGAAGTGGTTTTTGTGTTTAACTAAATTCCTGGACACTGCCTGATTTTTTTCAGAGCTGTACAACCACTAGAAAGGGTGGTTCCCACAATGTGAGTTTTGCTCAGGTGGCCCAACAATGTCAAAAAAAACAAGTAGGGGTGTGTGTGTGTGTTTGTATAAGCTACATGTTGGGGACCAACATCGGACAGCACACCCACTGTAGGGGACCAAAATTTTTGTGGGGACCAAAAATCTGGGCCCCACAAAAAAGAGCATTGAATTCAGTGATAAGAAGCTCAGGGGGAGGTCCTGTCAAAGTTTCAGGGCTTCCCAGGAAGGTCACAAAAACAAGACGAGTGTGCTAGAAATGTGTGTGCGGAAAAATTACTCAGGATCGCTGTCTAGTGGTCGGTCCCGGTACTGCACTTACGCACACTTCACACACTCGGCTGGTCTGCGCATGTGCAGGACAGTCTGCTTTTTGTCAGGCAGCCACCCTCCCCTCCCCGACAGCCCAACCCGAAAAATTGAGATGTTAGTTAAGTATTTATTCCTATTATTGAGTGAGATTACATATTTTTACTTGGCAGCTGGCACAACAGCTAAGCTTGGAGCACAGTTATTGCAAAATAAAATAAATAAACAGTAACAACAATAACGATTGTTAATATTGTTATACTTTATAGCGTAACCTATTTATACAAATTTTCTGTATGCAATTTCAAGTGCAACTAATATAGTTGTGCATATAGATAGCCACCAAACTCCATACATTAGATAAAAATAAGAGCCACGATGTTAACCAATTAACAGTTCAAGAAAAAAGCAGACATCCAAGAACTTGCTTTGTTACTTTTGCGTGGCCAGAACTACAAACCCCAAAGCAGAGCAAACCCAAAACATCAGAGAAAGTACAATACTTTTGTCAAGGAGTGGTGCTGCTGCTTTGCGATCGCTGCCACCATAGTGAACGCGCTCCCACATTCGTGCACACGCACACATGCCACACACCTGTTTTCCACGTCCTGTCAGTCCACTCCGTCGGTCCGCATTTATTTCGTTGGTCAGCCATCACGGTTGGGTGCGCACTAGATCGCTGTTAAACCATCTTCTACGCCACAGTCCTCGTGTTCAACAAACATTTCTCCCGAATTCGCCTACCATGCACAACTCTCCACTTTCAAACCGAGCGCCGCTGTTACTTCCGGGTTTTTAGCGCCAAGCACTTGACGCTAGCGTGTGACGTCATGGCGAAATACTAGGTTTTAAAATAAAAATTTTCTTTTTTTTGTACAGTCTAAGTGCATGGGGTTATGATAGATCGAATGAGTATACCTTTATGTACTCACTAACATTTATGTTGATCATAAAATGTTGTTTTGATGAAGAAAACTGTTATTTTTTAGAATCAATTGGCTTAGGGCACTTGGGCAAACTACGGCCCGGGGGCCACTTGTGGCCCGTTAAACGTTTCAATCCAGCCCCCCAAACTTGAAAAAAATTAAATGAATAAGACTTGTTAATGGTTTATTTTCTAAATACTGTGGTTTTTCAAAGACATATATATTGTTGTAATGCTTTTGTTCACTTTCGTTTAAAATTAAATGTATTTTAGGACTCATTGTGCCCCCCCCCCCCTCCCAATCAAAAAGTTTGCCCATCCCTGGCATAGTGGATGGGCCGAGTAGTTTAAAAGGCACACATCATGCATTTTTCAGTCAGTTTTATCCAGGGCTTGGTATGGGGAAGACCAGCTGGTTTACATGGAATCATTAAATTTTCCCAAGTTTTATTTAAGTTAATTGGACAAAACAAAAAAACGCAATATTCTTCTGCCAGAGAGTATGTAATATTCTTCTGCCATTTTATTGTAGAGGGCCATTTTGAGCCCCTAACAATATTATTCAACCAAGAGATCATGAGTCGTCGCCCACTTACTTTCTGAAGTCAGCTGGGATGTCACGGCTGTGACCCTCGTGAGGATAAAGTGGTTCAGATGGAAAAGTAGGACTAAGGGCTTTTTCTCAGGTTTCCATGCGCAAATCCATGTATATTAGGTTAATTGGAGACTCTAAATTCTCTACTCATCAAATGACATTCGTGACCCTGATGGATAGATAAAATAGATTATTAATCTGCCATGGGAAGTCCAAGGTGTCTGGTAGAAAGAAATGCATTCATACACTCATTACACAGTCAACCAAGCAAAGACACAAAGCCTAGGGCAGGGGCGGGCAAACTTTTTGATTGGAGGACCACAATGGGTTCTAAAATATGACAGAGGGGCCGGACCAGGAGCAGATGGATGGAGTGTTTTGGAAACCTCACCTCATCTGAGAAAAAAAATACATTTAATTTTATATGAAAGTGAATAAAAGCATTCCAACAATAATATTTGTCTTTGAAAACCACAGTGTTTAGAAAATAAAACATTAACAAGGTTTATTCATTAAATTTTTTTCAAGTTCGGCGGCCCGGATTAAAACTTTTAACGGGCCGCATGTGGCCCCCGGGCCGTAGTTTGCCCTCGCCTGGCCTAGGGCATAAACACATACATGTAATATCCAATCCGCTTATTCTCACAAGGATAGCGTGCTGGAGCCTACCCAGCTGTCAACGGGCAGTAGGCGGGGCACACCCTGAAGTGGTTGCCAGCCAATCGCAGGGCACGCAAAGACGAACAACCATCTGCGCTCAAACTCACTCACAAATGCAACCTCCACACAGGAAAGCTGGGTCCCGGGATCGAACCCTGCACCTTGGGACTGCGAGCCGGATGTCCTAACCAGTCTTAACTCATTAAATACCAGCCATTTTCACTGGAGCAACCCACTCAATCCCAGAGTTTTCCTGGGTTTTGACTAATATTGCAAGGCCCACAGAATATTGTATTCTAATGCTATATAGACATGGAGCACACCCGAAGAAAGATGAGACTCTCTTCTTTCAACAGAAAAAACATGTTTGTTCCTATCTTTTTCCATTCTTGAACAATCGGCATTTGAAAATAGCTAAATTTCATGAAAACTCCAATCCCTGGGGAAAAAACTGAGAAAATGAGCTTTTTGTAAACTGATGCATTTTGACCATAATTTGAACTTTGACACTATTATTTATGGCTTTTATGACACCTCTAACATCTAAATAATGCATGCCTTCTATAAAATAACAAAAAAAAGCACAAAAAATATGTTTTTGATAAAATAAATTTATTTGCACATAACACTAAACGACTGAACTGTTGAACTATGTACAAAAATGAAATACATCAGTGTCATACATACTTTTTTTTTGTGTGATATAAAATAAAACAGTTGCCTTGATGCAAGGGCACACAACATAGTTCACACCACATTCTTGTTTCACTCCGTTTGCCTTTGCGCAAACAGACCCGACACTTTCGTTGTGGTCTGGCTTTGCTGGTCCGTGGAAAATAGGCGAGCTTGTGTTTGTCCACTGGGGTTTGTGTGAAAATAATTGTCTGGGAAGTGATTGCTGGCATCCGCGATGTGCTGCAGAAGCTCATCCGTGAGAAACAGCTGCAGGAAATCAGCTGGCTCCTCAGACTCCAAATGGGCAGCGGCATTCAGTGGTCCAGGGGTTGCTGTAAAGTCGATTTTCCTCGGTTGCCATCCAGTGTGACGCCATCCGGAACCACTGCTTCCTGATGCACAACCTGTAAATTACAGAAATATAAACAATTGGAAATATATATTTATTGCTGCATTTTATTGCTGGCGTGTGAAGTTTCATATTATAATTTACCTTTCTTTACACCAACAAGACGAGGAGGAACTTTCTTGCCGCGGGATGCACAATCTGTGAATTTTAGAAAGTATGCATGATTACCACACCATTCAGTATTGTTGTTTCCTCGTCGGGGAGGAGATACGCTCGCGTCTAACTGCACATTTATGCGACATTTTCTGCCCGCAAGATGCATGATATGTACAATAAAAGCATGAGGGGTAAAACCACATGTTCAATGGTAACTTGCGAGCGCTTACCTCCTCGTTCGGGGGGATCTGGTGAGGACTCTCAGCTGCTTTGGCTATTGTCCGAAGGCAGGCGATGCAGGCCGCAAGGCACGCGCACCCTCTTTAGACGCCTGTTTGTTGTGACGACGACGAAGCGTCATCCTCTCAACCAAAGCGTCTCCATCGCCTTGATGCTTTTAGGAAGCTTTTTTTTACAAAAAAGCATTCCTCGATCGTCATTTGCTTGGAGGATTTCATTGCTAACGCTACTAATGCGACTGCTGCTAGTGCTGCCGATGCTGCTGCTACCCACGCTGCTCTCCACACTTATAAGTCTACCCCAGGATCCCGCCCCCCATTTGTACCTCTGGCGCAGATTCAAGGCGGATCTTTTGCACCTCTGCCCCCTGCTGGGTGATTTTTACATGATTCACAATGCGGACAAGGCTGATTCTCAGTCAGAGGTTGCATCAGACCCTTATGTACACTATGACGTAAAAAAGACAGGAAACGTACTTATACATCTTTGGTAGAGGGCGCCATTGCATTAAAAGACGTCTTTGTACGTCTAAGGGAGTAAATGAGTTGAACAAAGTACAGGGTCCTTCACCTGACTACAGATGATCTTCTGGGGACTTTATTTGGTTTTAATCACTTTTGGGGTCTGTATCTATGCACACTCCCTGGTTTTGCTACCTTCCCGGGTACCACATACACACTGCTTAGTTTCTCTGCCTTCGTGGGTACCACATACATATTGCTTGGTTTCTCTGCCTTCCTGGGTACGACATACACACTGCCTGGTTTTGCTACCTTCCTGGGTACCAGTCACACAAACGTCAGACGACTCAGCACATACCGACTGTCTCAGCACTACACACTTTCACTCCAAGGCAGTGCTGTGAACCAACTTACTGACAAGAGGTAGTATTTAGAATTTTAAAAAGTGCTTGAAAGGTTTTGTTCATGTAAAACCAACAGATTATGACATTATTATTATTATTTAAATCAGTATTAAACAGCATCAGCATAGGTTAAAGATATTATACAGACTATATACGATAAAAAAATACTAAACCACCCTTGCTTTTCCGTCATTTCTTGTATAAGTTAACACACAGATGTATAACATTTGTTTATACAAATATAACGATTAAAAAGTAGCTGATTAGAGTTTTAATTTTGTATTCATTAATCTGTAATAAAAATGGACATATTTTGGTTAATAAAATTAACAAGAAATAAAAGTAAAGGGTGTTCTAATACTTTTTTCAAGATTGTCCTAACATACATTTAATGTTTACAGTATATGTCTTCGGAAGAAGCGCAGCATTAGATTTTTTTTTTTGTTCTCTCTCTTTGACTTCTGAATTTGAATTTCTGTCACAGATGTGCTTGAATTCTATTTTGGATGATTTGTGTTAAACTGCACAAATATTTGAAGAGCCATAGAATTCAAGAATCACACCAGTGCTGCTACTCCTCCGAACGGGTGAACGCCCTTGATTAACAACCTGCGTTGAGGTGGCTTTTGAGATTCGTGGTGTGGGAGAAAAATCTCTGAAGGCATTCTTAGACTTCAAGAGAGGGTCCACAATTTTCAAAGATTCACTTCCGTCTGAATCAGAGGCCTCACTTGTATCCGGAATATATTCATCTCCACTGTCATCTGAGTTGGAGTAATAATGCTTATCCATTCCAAAGTCAGCCTGTTTTTTTAATCTAAAAAACAACAACAACGAAATATAAAGGATAGAAGGCAGGAGACCAATAAAATATATGCAATTTGCTTGTAAGATTCCCTGAAATCTATATGGGTTGTTTACCTGTATACTTTTGGTCCTCCTGAGCCTTGGGATAGTAATATGGTCTGGGTCTGAGGCGCAAAGTTCAGGGGCAGGATTTGACAATGATTCGTCAGAATCTGTGTCGTTATTCCAAGGAAGATTCAGCCCATATTTTTTGTCCAAGGGAGGAGACTGGGTTGCATCAGAGTCCAAGAGAAAATTGAGAACCCATTAAATACTTAATCCCCAGAGGAATCTGCACAGAAAAAGGTCTTAATTCTATTTGAAAAAAAAACAAAAACTAAAATATTGATGAATGATATGACAAAATAATGTAATAACAAAATTAATTGACCGTAACAAAAAGCTCCCGGGAGGAAAACTACATTAAATGTTTTTTTAACAGGGCAGTGAAAATATTGGAAAATAAAAACGATAATAAATAAAATAATATAAAAAAAGAATTCAATGTGTATCGATGGACCCATATGAAATACTTATATCGCTATGTACTTATCAGCCATATCGCCCAGCCCAATATGTAACTGCAACTTCAAAACCTCGGGCCATAACAGGATTGTAACATGGGATGCATATCTTCATTCCTAAATTTGTAGATCCCGAGGAGGCTGCTCAATGGTCCTGGTAATCTAAACCTCAACCAATTCGGTCACAGCCAATGTTCTCCATCCTTGTTAAGAAGTTTTGAAATGATTTAATAGATATACTATTGCAAACTATACCAGAATTTTAGACATTTTAAACTTTTGATCACAATTTTACCTATTTTCTAAAAATCTGAAGAATCCACATGCCAAATCACCTGCTGTAGACACATAGGTTCTGTTCTGACAGATAATTCAGTTACAGGTTGTGTACTTAAAGCCAATAAGAGGGCAATGCAGCAGTCGACAACCTGACGAAAGCTTAAGTCTCCCAATGAGAGAACTGTAGTGGCTGGTAGGTTCTTAGATTGTAACATAGTAAAGACATATACTAGGCATAACTGTATATCATATGATGATGAGGGAAAATATTATTAGCTACGATTTATGTCCAGATATATTAGAAAACTTGTCCAACCAGCACAGGTCTATCTAACTGTAATTTTAACATCTCAAGACACGACAGGATGACCACATGATACGCATACCTCCTTTTCAGAGTCTGTCAAAACTTGAGAAGGCTGCTTCGATGTTCTGGTGGCATCAACCTCAGCCGATTCAGTCATTGTCGGTTGTCCTCCATCCTAATGAACAAGTTGAATATTAATTTAATGAATTAAAAAAAGAAAATGGATCAGAATTTTACACATTTTAGGCTTTGGCCACCCAAAACAAAAACTAACAAGTTCACGAATGAAACAAAACCAATTACTTTAGCGCATGACAATTAATCTTCAGTAGAGATATGTTGTGACTGATATTTCAGTCACAGGTTGTCTTTTGAACGCCACCAGGGCCGCAATGGAGCACAGGACAGCCAAAAGTCTTCTTGTCGGACACCTGTAGTGGCTGGTAGGTTCTAAGATTATAACATAGTAAAGGCACATACAACTCCTAACTGTATTTCATATGATAATGAAGGAAAAGATGATTAGCTATGATTTATGTCAACAATAAAAATGGCTCTACGGGGTCCCCACAAACACAAACCTGACAGTTGGGTGTCAGATGGCCAACATACCTGACACGCAATTCAACTCAACTGGACCCCACAACACAAGAAAAAGCTGAGTGAGCCTCAAACCAGACATACACATTCACTGACAAATATCCTGTGACACCAGATATATTAGAAGTCTTGTCTAATCAGCACACGTCTATCTAACTGCAATTTTAACATCTCGAGACACGACAGGATGAGTACACGATACGCATACCTCCATTTCTGAGTCTGTAAAGCCTGGAGGAGGCTGCTTCGATGTTTTAGTAGCATCATAAATTTATTGAATTAATTATATTTGAGGTTGGATTAGATTTTTACACATTTTAAGCCTTAGCCACCCAAAACAAAACATAAGCTCATGAATGAAATAAAACTAATTAATTTCGCCCATGCCAATTAATCTTCTGTAGACACGTGTTGTGACCAGTGTTGTTTTTGGCAGGCATTTTAGATTTTGTCCAAGTCATTTGGACAAAGTGCTGATTTGTTTACATCACATTTAGTCATCCCAATTCGTTATAGTTTTAGTCCAGTTTTAGTCAACGAAAACTAAAAAAAGGGTTTCAGTCCAGTTTTAATCGACGGAAACGCAAAAAAAGTTTTACCCTAGTTTTCGTCAATTTATTCACAAAGGTTTTAGTCCAAGCGGCACGGTGGCCCAACTGGTTAGCAGGATGGCCTCACAATATTGAGGTCGTAGGTACGATTCTGGCTCCGGCCTTCCTGCGTGGGTTTCCTCTGGGTAATTCGGTTTCCTCCCATATTCTTAAAACATGCATGGCAAGTTGCTTGGACACTCTAATTGCCCCTAGGCATGAGTGTGAGCGTGGATGGTTGTTCGTCTATGTATGCCCTGCGATTGGCTGGACACCAATTCAAGGGTGTACCTCGCCTACTGCCGAAGACAGCTGGGATCGGCTCCAACACCCCCCGCGACCCTAGTGAGGAGAAGCGGTACAGATAACGGATGGATGGATGGATGGGTTTAAGTCCATTTGAGTTAAAACAAGGCATTCAAGGTTTCCACCCAATAACAAAGACTTTTTGATGGACTACAAAGGATTCTTCATTACAAACAGAAAAAAGTGGCAACAGTGGAATCAATGCTCACTGCTCCAAAATAAGCAGAGAAGCAAAACATTTTGTTGGGCAACTGTTGTGGCTTTATTTCACTAAAAGCAACATAAAATAATTTATGAACCACATGCTAACAATTTTGTCTCGTCAATGAAAAAAATTCATGTACATCACGTCATGTTTTCGTCATAAAAGAACCTCGTTTAGCTTGTCATCGTCATTAAAAAAGGGGCGTTAACGAAGTATTTTCGTCATAGTCATCAGTGACGAAAACAACACTGGTTGTGACTGATATTTCAGTCCCAGGTTGTCTCCTGAACACCACCAATTGGGCAAGGGGGCGCAGGAAAGCCTGGGGTCTTCTATTTTTACAGTATAGAAAGGCTAAATATAAAATTGAAACAGTGTTTTATATCATGAATATACAGGGTTGGTGCTGGTTCTGGTAGGGAAACCACAACATAAAGATGTCCTTAATTAGTCCCACAATGGGGATATTTGCAATATGGCATATGATGGCCTAACAGGGCCACCGCCCAGAAAAGAGTAACGCAGAACTTTGTAATACTGTCACTCCCTGACCAGTTCGTTGTTCCTGAAGAGCCAAACTTTGACTCAGACCCACAAATTTGAATTACAGATAGTGGACAATGGAGAACTCCCCCAGTCAGTCAGCATGTTCAACTTCCATAGAAACCTCAACATACATTTATTAGATTGCCAAACTAATTGGAAACTACATCACCAGAACACCACAAGTGGGCTCTGTTATTGTACTTAAAGATGCATCTTACAAACCTGTGTTCTCCAAGGCCAGCTGGTCCATAGTCTTAAGTTATTTCTTCGCCAACATCAATGTCTCGGAGCGCAAACAGACAGAGGTGTGGTCTGTCCTCTGTTGTCTTCTTCTTCATTTTACAGTTGGGGTGCATGTGGTCATCATTAACCAGTCTTCCCAGACTGCCATCTTCTTGAGCGGCATCAACACTTAAAATAGATTTAAAAAAAAAAAAACAATTATTCAATCAATGTCAGAAATTAATCTTTGAGACAATCTTGTGTACACAAAACATAAAAATAGGAAATCCACAATTTTTAAATCTAAATCAAATCATACAAGAAATTTCTATTGGAATCAGACCCTATTAACAGCTTGTCTTTGAGACTTCATGGTCTATATTTTCATTTGTACAGATTCAACGCATGAATAAAAGTAATTAACGTATTTTCGCAGTCATAAGCAAACAAAGCGCCCTGTCAGTCGATGCGTCCATTAAATGGACAAAGTACCACTCACGTCCATCAGCCCTTGTCATCAACGAGCTGTTGGAAGTGCATGTTAGCACACCCTGCTGGGCAAAGAGTGAGTTGTCCATGCTTACAATCGACCGTGACAAATACACCATCTGACTATAATGTTTGGGTGATGGTGTTGGAAAAAGCTGGACAAAGGGCAGCTGTCCACAATGTTTTAGTCTGTCTTATCATTTATGTTATTGCAAGCAAGAAACGTCCCAGGTTTAGACAACAGACAAAAAGTCCAAAGCATAACAGCACATCTCTTTAAACAGCCATGCAAATCTCTCTAAACAGCTATGGGATTGTGGGTCTCTGCTCCCAGAATGCATTGCTTGAATTAGCTAAGGCTGAGTGGCTTTTGTATTATTTTCATTTTTTTTGGGTATATTGATGGCATGAGAGATACATGTTTGTGTTAATCTTATTTCTATGTTTCATTGTTTGCTTGTATGATGAGTTTTTTATTTTTTTTTGAAACCGTGACTCTAAGGAGTGTGGTGAGCAGCCAAGTCCCTCCCCTGACGTTGCTTTGTAGGCTATTGCCAATGCACCTAATATTGGCCTGAGCCATTGTCAGCTATTGTCAATAGAGACTTGGCGTCTGCTGCAACAATGGGGTGATTGCTCATGTTATTGGGGCATAGTAGGCTGCTATCGGCTGTGTCAGTGTGGGCAGCTCTGCCAAGTTCATGCTATGCTAACAGCAGCTGTGCTATCGTCTTGTCAGGCGGTGCGTCCAGTATATGTTACAAAGACAGAAATAGCGGCCTCAACAGGTGTTGCGCCCTTTGACACGGCGCGTCTTTTGGGTGCGAAAATACGGTATACATTTTTGCTTAGAGAATGATTTTTCCCCTAACACTTATGGGATGAGTATGTGTTTATTTTTTTAAATAAAAACAAAAATAAGATAACATCTCAATCTTTGCCTCACCTCCAAGTTTTTTCTTGCCGGCGGAAGTCAAACAAAAAGACAGTGCCTCTTCCATCCATCTTCCTGCGTTGAGATTTATCAGAATCTATCAATTTTCCTCTGTACTCCATAATAAAGAATAAAGTCGTCTTTCCTGAAAGGGGCCTTGGTAAATACTCCTCGACCTAGTTAACAGGGAAATCAAGATAGCTTCGTCATATTTTTAAGCACACAAATAAGGAGTCATCATATTCATTTGGGCCACTATACTAATGTAGGGTGGTTTGAAACATTGCTTCTTGTGAGGGATAGAGCAGAGCCCTTCTTTATGATTTTAAAGGAACAGACCAGCCAAAATTCATTTTCCAGCATTGCATTAGCCAGTATGTATTAGGACTGAAAGTACAAATGTCAATGGCACCTGGTTACGTAAAAAAAAAACTTTAAGATTATTTAGTTTCATAACAATGACATACACTGTATACACAGTCATATTGGATCGCGTCACGTGATCTCTGTGACGTATAACGTGCTTTACACTAGACTATCAATATCGGACTTGTTCACCGGTCTATTGTGGTATAAAAATGCCGGAGGGCGTCATCAAGTACAGCCTTAATTTAGATAGAACTCCTACCATCAGGTTTCACGCTCACTGAAATAACTTGAAACTGACAAAAGAAAAGGTCAAGACACTCTTAATGTAAAATAACCACTTAAAAAACGATGTCAGCTTGGTTATCAGAAAACAATAATATATCTTAGCAAAAGCGTTAACATCATACCTTTAAATGAGTTTATATACTTCGCTTCTAACTCTGCAGTCTTGTCCAGACCCTTGACTGCATGTTCAATAGTATCCTGCTTTGGGGACTTCCTGCATCTCAGGGAAGGCATTGTTTATTCTATAAAGAAAAAAGACAGTTTTGTGTTGAGAATTATTAATACTATAGGCTAAATGGAGTTTTAACAATATCAGTGTAAGAAAAATAAATTATAAATTAAAAAAATATCAATCCCTCCATCCCAATTAACGATTTCAACCATAATAGTTTATATTGAAGTTTAAACAACAGACAGACAGATTTATGCAGTGTGACTACAAAAATCTTACCAAAATTGCATTCACAGTAACCTTTGCTTTAAGAATCATGTAATTAACCAGTGAACATCGTGTCTTACACAAAAATTAATGACAGAAATTATCATGGTACTTGCATTCTGTTGTTCTATAACAAAAGTGCAAGCTGTTAGCTCCGCAAAGCTAACGCAACAAGCTAGCGTCCCTCGTGCTCACATTCAATGCAAACCTGACCACCGGATGAAAATACGCGTCGGTTTAGTTCTTTAAATGAGTAAAAGCACCATGACGTTTTATAATTATTCAATGCTTAACTGGAGCTCGTCAATTATGTCGATGTAGGAGCACATGTTTGCTAGGCCAGTGTTGTAGGCCCACATCCATGGTGCTACTTTGTATAGTGTTTTCCACACAACTATCTCTAACCATGAACAAATGCACTCGAGGCATGTTTTGAATAAAAACAAACGAAAAACACTTACCTCTCCGTTTCAACAGCAGTTCGAACTTCGAAGTGGTGATATTCTCCAGCGTTAAGCACCTGCTCGAACTGCGAATAGGTCAAATTCAACAGCGTCTTTTTTCTGTCTTAATAAGGACGCGATGAGAGGAGGAGCGCTTGCCTTTTCGTCAGCACGCCCCGCGCGGGTGGTGCTGCTTTATCACTCTCTATCTGTGCCCGCCCGGCGGCATGTCGATAGAAAAATAATATTCCTTCAAACATTACTTTCATCTTCTTAACGTTTTGTAGTGAATTTAACAGGTTCACCACTTTTTTCAAATACACCAATGGAAAACAGGTCTTAATTGAGGAAACATACAAAGAGCATCTCACAAACACCTTATGATGAGCAATGTAATTTGATCACGTTTTTTGTCACTGCCTGGACGTCGGTTCACTGGCCTGGTGGCAGTGGCTTGTAGACACTGTCACTGAGTGGGAACGGATCTCAAGGTGGGTCAAACTAACCCAAGCAGTGGATCGGTCCGTTTTTTAAATTTATTAATTTTTTTATTTTATGTATTTATTTATTATTTAATACAAGGGCTTCGGCTCACTACCAGTGGGCGGGACCAAAGAATTTGGGTTTCCTTTGAGCTAGGAGGCAGTCAAAGGCAGTCCAATCCCCGGCAACATAAAGCGCCTAGCTCTGGGGACATGGAATGTCATTTCTCTGGTAGGGAATGAACCCGAGCTGGTGTGTGACTAGACCAGTGGTTCTCAATTATTTCCTGTCATGCCCCCCCTACCAAGAAGAAAACAATTCGCACCCCCCCCCACCACAATTTTTATTAACATTTTGTACTAATGTACATGTTCTTTGCATATTAATGTTAGATTGTCAATAAAATATCTTACCTTAACAAAGCTAAATTGATAAAAAAAAATATCATTTTGAGAACGACTATTGTGAGGATCTCGAAACTCAGTACTCTGTGGTGCTAATATTGATGAGATGATAAATATGTTGAAGCCACAGAACAAAAAGATTAGATATTGTTTGGAAATTAATGACGTACATAACAAAGGAATATCAGCCTTGATTGGAGTACATTACTGCATTTAAATTTTTAATAAAAATGAAACAATTATTGATGTTATGACCACTATGAAGAATTTAAAAAAACAATATATAGGGATAATTATAGTTTTCATTTTGTTATGTTTAGTCTGTTCATGTTGCATTATTTTTATGACAAAGATGATGGTTAATCGTAGGTTTGTTGCCCAAATGTACCGTTACAACCTGATTAATGTTGAGAATGACGAACTCAAACTGGACACTAAAACGTAAAAACACATGGACTTCTTGCCCCTGTCCACACACGTGCACACACACACACACCATACACGAAGATCCGGGAGGTAAGGACGGCTGTCCTCTCCTACAACGAGGCAAGGGCCTCCACCAAGTCACCCCAGGGACAAGTTTTATTCCCTGATGGTCATCAAATTATGAGGATCTCATTCTACGCCGGAAGGGAGGAGGGGAATTTTTCCCTAATGTGAGGTTTTCGCTCCTCCACTGATGATCACACTGTTGTATGATTTCATTATGATGATCTGTCTTAAAGCCGTAAGGACATGATTTTTAAATCCACAACAGGGGGGAAATGTAAGATGGGCTGAGGATAGGTAATCAGTTTGTGTATTCATAATCATGTTTTTATACACTCATTAATGTTTAACACACACAGAGACACTTACTTGTTATTTTAACACACACACACACAGACACCGTATCCTGAAGATGTGTTTAGTTAAACTGACCTTGGGTTATGATTTTCTGCCTGCTGGAGTCCCTGGTGATTAGTTATTGATGCTTTAGTTAAACTGACCTTTATACCGTGAGTTATTGATGTTTTCTGTCTCTTGGTGATTAGTTGTTGATGCTTTTCTGTCTTCTGGTGATTAGTTATTGATGAGTTAGTTTCAATAAAAAGGCAGAACGGAGGGTGAGAGTCAGAGGGTGTGCGGGATTGAACTGGCAAGACGGCTGTTTCGCCTCCTGGCTCCCTCTCCCATTCTGAATGGCACAAAACGAAAACTTTAGTAAGTTATTTCAGTCTAAAAAAGGCGTCAGGGCATTTTTAAACCGGACAGTAAGTCGTCACTGTCTTGGTTCCTTTTTGTGCCTTGACCCATCCCGGAATTATTGAAAGGATGCAGTCCTATTTACAGGCCCCAGTGACACCCCAGGTTTCTGTTGTTTGTACGAGGGCGCTTAATAGGTACTGCTATTCACAATCGTCTTAGGCTGTTTCTTTGCAGAAGTTTATGGACAATGTGTAGTGCTGTAGGATGCAGTCTAGAGCATTCTTGACATTGAAGCTTTTGTTTCCAGCAACTGCTAATGCGACCGTGCATCAAACATGCAAAACACAGACCCTTGCTCCTCAAGAAGTCAATCTTATCCTTGTGATGCTTTCTCCTAAATTCCTTACAAATTGTGAGACTGTTGCTCTCCATTACAATTAGCACATGGTTTGGCAATAGCATCCACTGAAACAGGTTCTGCCTTTGGCGTGGTGGTTTTGTTGTTTTCCATCTTGGCGGGCACAATGACTGTTGTGAAGACTTTCTTTGATTTTGGTGTTTCTGTGTGTTGTGATTTTGTTTTCTGTTTTATAGAATCTTTCGTGCTTGTCAACAAAGTCAACAAAATCCTTAAACTTCACTCTTCTATTTGTTCTTTCTTGGAGATTGCAGGCAAATTTTCTCCAAGATTCTATAAGTCTGTATGGAAGTTTGTTTGCCAATGCCTTTATATTAGCCATGTTGTCCAAGTCCTCCATGTAATTAACATCTGCCATTATGTTCAAACAGCCCATAAGGAATAATGTGAAAGACTGAAGTGCAACACCATCTTCAGACTTGATTGTTGGCCAATCCATGGCTTCCTTTAAATATGCTTCTGCTATCATGAAGTCATCACCATAAAACTCCTTCAAGATTTGTTTTGCTTTGGTATATCCTGTCAGAGGTTCCATATGGATGCAGCTCTTCACCAACTCATGTGGTTGTTCACTAGTATACTGCAGCTAAAATTGAAGATGATCACGGTTATCACTTGTACGGCCTTCAATCCCATGTTCAATGGCACCTATACAGGTTTTATAATGCAGAGGGTCGCCTTTAAACGTAGGAATGGAAAGTTCGGGAAGTAGCGATGCTTTTTGACTCTTTGCTAAGTATTCTGCGACACTGGCTTGCTGTGAGATTGCTTGGCAAAGGCCATCAAGCACATGTCCCTGTTGTTCTCTACTTTCTGTCTGATGTGGAAATCTAGCCATTGGAATAGTCGAAGTGGGAGCATTTCAGGTCAACACTGCTTGTTGCTCTGATAGGCTGTGATGGTAATTGAATGTTTTTCCTTGTTTAAATTGTAACACACTCATCAGGAATGTGGATACCATCCTCCTGGGTATTTTCATATCTTCTCAAGACATCCAATTTAGCATCAGACTCAGGGAGTGCCGTTTGCATTGCATGCATTTGCTTCTTTGCCTTAATTGCAGCTTCTTCTTGCTCAAGTGCCAACCTTTGTTGTAAATCAGCAGCCTTTGCCTTTAAACATGCTCGTTCCATTTGAGCCTTTAATTTAATTGAAGACGTTGACAGAAGTGAGCTTCTGTCTGTTAGATTCTTTACTTCTACTTCTATGGGTGTAGTTAGTTGATGCAGATCTACTATCATCAGGTGATATTTGTTTATTGCATCCTTCCTCTGCACGTTTCAAAACGTCCTTCTTCCATTGCTCACATTTCCATTAATTACATTTTTTGGATCAAACCAGTTATTTTGGTCATCGGCAAAATCCTCTTCAGTCTTTAAATTTTGCACACCGGAATTGAGGTCCACAAATTCTTGCTCCATGCCGCTAAAGCAAACACGAAGCTCAGTTTTTTACAGCGTCAACATTTGCATCATCCTCCATCAATTGTTCAATTTGACGTTGCATGGAGGTCAATTGAGCAAATTTGCACCTGCGTGCCTGCATCCGTTTAGGCTTGTGATCTTCTACAGCTTTTCTCCGTCATTTTTAATGTCCGCTTTCCACTGTCTTGTTCCTCCATGTCAATCCACAATCAAGCAAACAAAAACGTCAAACTGACTGTAGCGTCTCAATTTGTAGGTCAGCTGAATGACGATCAAAGTTTTAAGCAGTTTACTCACGCACCTGTTACGTGCACGTCCTTGTTAACTCGCGATGCTTGTCAAGTATGGACGCATGCTAACAGCTAGCAGCTCATTGTCCCGACTGGAAAGTTGCTCCTTAGCTGTGATGTGCCTAGGGTTACACTATCTATCATTAACAAACACAGCCAGCCCTCCTCTTTCCTCTTACCGCTTTCCAGTGTCCTGTCCGCAAGTAGTATTTGGAAGCCGTCAAATTCCACGACGGTGTCCGGCGTTAGGTCTGTTAGCCATGAATCCGTGAACATCAGCAAGCTAGCTCATTGGAAGTTCCTCTCGTGCCGCGTCCATTTTCTTGGGAAGGTATCTAACATTTCCCATAAAAACGGACAGGAGGACGGGGTGGTCACGCCTCCTCTTTGCCTGGCGTTTCGCCCCCGCGCGACATCCCCCGTCTCTTCCTCCTCAACTCGTGGGGGATATCGGGTCTCGCTCCGGGAGTCGGCACGGGGTTAGCACGAAGTGCTAACAGCTGATCTCTTGTGTAAACGATTGATCCGTAGCTCCCAGTGACATCTCCGGACACGATCACGCAAAAAACAGCCCCCAGCAGCAATAAAACCACCGCAATTTGGATGTCCATTGCTGCGATGAGGTAAAATAAATAAAACTGGGTAAAGGAAAAAACACGCGAAAAAGGCTCAAATAGTGAGCCGTGCTGCTTTAGCAGGTAGCCACTCGCGTGGTGACGGAACCGTAAAAATAAATGTGGTCCCATCAAAATCTGATGGGATATTTAAAAATAAAAGCGTGAAAATTTGCTTATTTGTCTGTCGTCACCAATGATTAAAAAAATTAAAATCATTACAAAATCCTCAAGCTATCGTGATACCAGACAAGTTCTGCGGGACACCAGACCACCCCAGTTGTCCACAAAAAGTGGTCACTTCAAAATTTGATGTGGCATTTAAAAATAAAAAAATCACCTGAAATATGCACTGTGATCAACACTGATTTAAAAGAAAAATCTTTAAAAAATATCCTCAAACTATCGTGATACCAAACCAGGATTGGGGATACTAGACCACACCAGCTGTCCACCAAAAGTGGTCACATCAAAATGTGATGTGGCACTTCAAAATAAAAGTAGCCTGAAATTCGCTTATTTCACGGTCATCACCACTGAGTTAAAAAAAAAATAGCTCGAGCTATCGTGATACCAGACCAGTTTTGTGGGACACGAGACTACCCCAGCTGTCCATAAAAAGTGGTCCCATCGAAATCTAATTTGTAATTTCAAACTAAAAGTTGCCTGAAATCTGCACATTTCACTGTCATCATGCCTGACTTTAAAATTTCATTAAAAAATATCCTCTAGCTATGGTAATACCAAACCAGGTTTGGAGGACACAAGACAACACAGCTTTCCACCAAAAGTAGTTCCATCAAAATGTAAGGAGGCATTTTAAAATAAAAGAGCTGGAGCTGTCGTAATACCAGACTAGTTTTGTTGGACACTAGACGACCCCAGCTGTTCATCAAAAATGGTCCCATCAAAATCTGATGTGTAATTTCACAATAAAAAAAAACCCACCTGAAATATGCACATTTCATTGTCATCAACACTGATTTTAAAATAATCATTTCAAAATACCCTCGAGCTATCGTGATATCAGACCCATTTTGGGGGACACTAGACAACCCCAGTTGTCCATCAAATGCGGTCCCACCAAAATGTGATACGGCATTTCAAAATAAAAGTAGCCTTAAATCAGCATACATCACTGTTATCAGGCCTGACTAAAATATCATGACAAAATATCCTCCAGCTATCATGATACCAGACAAGACATATTTCACTGTCATCACCATTGATTTAAAAAAATTAATTAAAAACTAGAGCTGCGAGCAGCTATAAAGGGCCCTCGCCACCCGGACAACGTTGGGGTACTGGCACGTTGGAAATGTGAAATATTTCCGAGAAATAACGTGAGGAATCTTCAAGAGGAATTTGCTTGTAGTTAAAGTTAGAGCAGCTTTTGTTTTCAAAGCCTCGTCAATGTTTGAAGTAAATTTGTTGGCAGGCACTACAGGTGCATCAAATCAAAGACTAATAGACTGAAAAACATTTTCTTTCCGAGAGCCATCACCATTCTGAACTCTCACACACATGCACACACACACGACCACCCTTACCTTGCTGAACAGCGACGTATTGTGTTGTATTTCTCCAATTTCATACTATTTTCCATCACAATATTTATTCTCTTATCTAATTTATATATTTGATTAAATTATTGTTGTATTGCACTGGAGAGGGGAGCTCCCTAATCTTGTTGCACACTGTACAATGACAATAAAAGGATTTCGGATTCTGATAAATTTAGAATGGCCGACTTCCTGTTCAATTTAGCATACGGCTCCATGAGACTTTTTATTAGGTCTTGGCTTTGTACACACTTCATCAAATTTTCAGTTTGGTGAAACAGAGATATGGGGCTGTTTTTTTTTGTTGTTTTTTTTTTCTAGGGGGCGATAGCGAGCCATTTTTAAACAACTGTACGACAAAATAATAAAATATTGTGAATATTGAATCAACTCCCGGTTGAGTGGACGCTGGCACGTTTGGCTGCCACTGCTCACCGGTAACTCTCAGAAATTTTTTGGATCCGCTTGTTGTACCTGCTTTAGCAGTTTACAATCCCTCCAGTTACAGTGATTTTATTTATTATTATCTGTATGTTGAGCGATCCCGATTCTCATGAATGCCACCCACCGATTGCATAGTCGCTGACGCGTCTACTGTGGCTAAAGTTTAGCTTACCTATCAAAGTTAGCACCTGTCTGCCATGTGGACCCGCAGGCCAGTCTGCTTCTCGCACTTCTGCCTGTTCCTGTCATGTCATCAACCTGTGTCAGGACAACTTCAATCCACTGCCGCTGAACTCCGCTGGATTTACCGACACATGCCCGAGGGAAACGCACCACCACCACTGCTCCTCCTCCCGAACATCGCTCGTCGACCCTTGAAGGATTGTATGGCAATTACCGGCATTTTAAACATTTATGGGACAGAATGTCAATTATTTAATTTAGCAGGTTTATATTTACTGAATATGCTATGATCGCAAAATTCCGGACGAACTGGCGAGGCTGCCCGGCTCACCGTGGCTTGTCATCGGGACCGGGAGGTGGCGCAGGCGACGCAGAGAGAGGAAGCAGAAGCGGGGCTGCAGGTCCGGTGTCTTGCAACGGCTGCGACGGCAGCCCCATAGGCAACCACTGCCGAGTCTGTACCTCACCAACGCCAGATCCGTGGTCCACAAAATCGACGACCTGGGATTACAAATCCTGGGAAACCGCTATGTGCGAGACAGCAGTGTGATCGTCGTCACGGAATCCTGGCTGCACGCAGACGTCCCCGATGCTAGCATCCAGCTGGCCGGGCGCTCGCTACATCGCGCGGATCGGACAAGGGACACCGGTAAGAGACGGGGCGGGGTGGCTCTGTGTTTACGTGCATGAGAACTGGTGCGGCGATAGCACGATCGTCGAGAAGCACTCTTCCCCCGACATCGAGTTCATGTCCGTTAAATGCCGGCCTTATTTTCTCCCGAGGGAGCTAACGGTCGTGATTGTCACAGCTGTTTACATCCCTCCCGACGCTAGCACTAGCACGCCGCTCTCGCTACTCGCGTGCGTCATCAATAAACATCAGCGGGCCCACCCTGATGGCGTTCACGTAGTAGCGGGAGACTTTAATAAGGCCAATTTAAAGACTGTACTCCCAGAGTTTCACCAGCATGTCAAGTGCCCAACGAGGGGAGACAACACTCTCGACCATGTGTACTCGAACATCAAGCACGCATACAGGGCCCTCCCACTCGCCCCCCTCGGCCATTCAGACCACCTGTCCTTGCAGCTCGCACCTGCATACACCCCTCTCAGGCGCAGATTCAGGCCCACCACAAAGACTGTGAAAACCTGGCGTGACGGCGCCATGAGTGAATTACAGGACTGCTTTCAAGACACAAACTGGGGCCTCTTTGATCATCAGGACCTTGATGTCTACACACATTGTGTAGTGGACTACATCAAGTTCTGCATGGAAACTGTGTCCCTACACAGGACTATACGGACCTTCCCAAATGCGAAGCCCTGGATGTCCAGCAGGGTTCGCTCTCTCCTCAAGGCCCGTGACGCTGCCTTCAGGTCAGGCGACAAAGCCCAGTACAGGGTGGCTCGTGCTGACCTGAGCAAAGGCATCAAGCTAGCCAAGGCAACCTACAAGGGGAGGCTGGAGGCCCACCTTGCCAGTAACAGACCACGGGAGGTGTGGCAGGGTCTACGGAGCATCACCAACTTCCGTGGCAGCAGCACGACCTCTGCAGACCCGAGTGCATCGCTGGCAGAGGAGCTTAACTGCTTCTTTGCTCGCTTTGACTCGCCCCAACCGTCACACCCCCGCACTTCATGCTCCAACTCCCCCCCACTCACCGTAGAGGAACACGATGTGAGGCGCGCGCTCCTGGCTGTTAACCCCAGGAAAGCTACTGGACCCGACGGAATACCAGGCAAGGTCCTCAAAACATGTGCCCACCAACTGTCACATGTATTCTGCAGGATCTTCAACCGCTCCCTGGCTCAAGCAGTCATCCCCTTCTGCTTGAAAACTTCCACCATTATTCCTGTCCCCAAAAAGTCACCAGCCGTCCACCTGAATGACTACCGTCCTGTTGCTCTCACACCAGTCATCATGAAGTGCTTCGAGAGGCTGGTTCTCCAGCACATCAGGGACTGCCTTCCTCCCACTCTGGACCCCTACCAGTTTGCATACTGGGCTAACAGATCCACTGAGGACGCCATCAACACTGCTCTGCATGTTGTGCTGGGCCACCTGGAACAACAGCAGAGCTATGCAAGGATGCTCTTTGTGGACTACAGCTTGGCATTCAACACAATCATCCCAGACATCCACGTCGCCAAACTTGACATTCTCGGCCTCCCTGCCCTCACACGCATCTGGATTAAGGACTTTCTGACCAACAGACCCCAGACTGTGTTGCTCGGCCCCTACACGTCCTCCACCTGCATGCTGAGCACCGGTTCCCCTCAAGGATGCGTGCTGAGCCCTCTCCTATACGCCCTCTACACCTACGACTGCAGCCCGGCCCATGGCAACAACACCATCGTCAAGTTTGCTGACGACGCGACAGTGGTCGGTCTGATCTCGGAAGGTGACGAGACAGCCTACAGAGAGGAGGTAAAGAGACTGACAGCTTGGTGCAAGGACAACAGACTGCACCTTAACACTGCAAAAAAAAAGGAGATTGTCGTCGACTTCAGGAGGAACAAGACGGTGCCGCCCCCCCTCTGCATCGAAGGCGTGTGTGTGGAGAGGGTCCACACGTTCAAGTTCCTGGGAGTACAGATCTCCGACGACCTTTCTTGGACTCACAACACCACAGCAGTGGTAAAGAAGGTCCACCAGCGTCTGCACTTCCTGAGAGTCCTCAGGAAATTCAACCTGGACAGGAAGCTGCTGCTAGCCTTCTACCACTCGTCCATTGAGAGCCTGTTGACGTACTGTGTCTCCACCTGGTACAGCGGCTGCACTGAGGCCGACAGAGTGAGGCTCCAGAGGACAGTCAAAACAGCGCAAAGGATTATTGGCTGCCCTCTCCCCTCACTGTCGGACATCTACACCGCCCGGTGCCTCAGAAGGGCTCTCAACATCGTCAAAGACAATACCCACCCAAACTCACACCTGTTCGACCTGTTGCCCTCTGGCAGGTGCTACAGATGCATCAAATCGAGGACCAATAGACTGAGAAACAGTTGCTTTCCGAGAGCCATCTCCATTCTGAACTCTCACACACACACGAGAACACCCTTACCTTGCAGAACAGCATCGTGATGTGTTTTTATATACCCTATTCTGTACTAAATTCCATTGCACTCTCTTATTTATTAATCTAATTTATATATTTGTCTGTCTTATTGTTGTATTGCACTGGAGAGGGGAGCCTTCTAATCTCGTTGCACACTTGAGTACAATGACAATAAAGGGATTTCTAATTCTAATTCTAATTCTACTACGCATAGGAATGACTGATTGTAGTCATGGTCTTTACTGATTTATGATATTATTTTCACATGCTAAAGTTATATTACTTAGTTTATAAATGTGTGAACATAGTATTTTCATGACCTACACTCACATTCACATCATACATATTCAGTCTGCACATTACAAACTGATGACAAGCCAGACAGCACTTCATGGACAAATATGACAAAGCACATTCTCCACATAGGACATAGAGATGCAAACATACCAAATTGGGCACTGGATTTAGTTTTAAAATCGCTGCATTGGCTCCCCGTGTGTTTCAGGATTGATTTTAAGGTTCTTCAATTAGTTTTTAAATGCCTTAACGGTCTTGGGCCATCCTCGCGGACCCTGAGGTCCTCTGGCACCGGCCTGTTAATTATTCCTCGGGTGAGGACTGGAACACATGGCGAGGCTGCATTCAGCCATTCTGGTCCTCGTCTATGGAATAGCCTGCCGGAGGACATCAGGTCCGCAGAGACTGTTGATATTTTTAAAAGGAGGCTCAAGACCAGACCTGGGCATTGCACGGCCCGCGGGCCACATCCGGCCCGCCGGGTGGCACTGACTGGCCCGTATGACAGACCTGGGCATTGTATGGCCCGGGCCACATACCTTTGGTTGACTCTGACCGCGAGTGTAAGGTTAATTGGAAATTTCAAAATAAACATACTTTTTAATTTCACCTCATTCATGGGCGAAAGCTGCACTGCTTTTATTCTGAAATTGTTTTTTTTTTTTATTCCCGCACAATGTGCGTCGCACATAATGACGTAATGCGTTTATCAAGACATGCGCGCGATTGAATCACAACAAGACAACGTTCGTCCTCAAAAATGTCCGCTCAGGCTACAAAAAGAAAGGTAGATGCCGAATGTAGAATTTTCAACAAAAATTGGACAGCGAAGTATTTATTTACTGAAGTTAGAGGTAAAGCTGTGTGTTTAGTTTGCGGGGAGCAGATCGCCGTGTTGAAGGACTACAATTTGAGTCGGCATTACCAGACGAAACATGCAGAGAAATATAAAAACGGCACCAGATAACAATGAACTGGGACACTTTTTCTCAAAATCACAGTTCAGTGACAGTCAATATGTTGTATCTTGCTTAATGTTTGGTGCAAAAAGACAATATTGTGATGTCTTTAAAATGCTCAGAACCTTTACACAACTATTCAACAGTATATGGAACTCAAAATGTGTTTTGAAGTGAATGTGACAGAATATGTTTACTAATATGAGTCACAAATAGTAAAAAATGTTAATATTTTGTCTACCATTGTGTTGAGAAATTTGAATGAATACATTTTTGTAAGGCAACCTCATTTTTTCAGTTTATTTGGTATTTAGTTTCATTGCTTAACTTTAATGCCAGCTTGTCAAAACAGTGCTATTTACTGCTTTTTAAAAAAGAAATACAATTAATATTATGCAGAATTGAGTTCAGCCTTTT
Source organism: Idiotropiscis lumnitzeri (assembly GCF_059441095.1). Lineage (NCBI taxonomy): Eukaryota > Metazoa > Chordata > Actinopteri > Syngnathiformes > Syngnathidae > Idiotropiscis > Idiotropiscis lumnitzeri. The sequence goes on along the minus strand of NW_028283563.1, from coordinate 693,330 downwards.
GGCCCGGCCCTCCACAATATTTAATGTTTCTTATGTGGCCCCATGGAAAAAATAATTGCCCACCCCTGCTCAAGACTCACCTTTTTTGTTTGGCTTTTAAATAATTTATCTTAGTCTTTTAATTCAGGATTGTCATTTTATATATTATCATTGTCTTTAATTTTTTTTAGCTTCTTTGTCTTTTAGTATCATCATTTTCCTTATATATTTTAGCTGCGTCATTTTATATTATTGTCTTTTAATTTTTAGCTTCTTCTCTGTCTTTTAGTATCATAATTTTTCTTATATATTTTAGCTTCGTCTTTTTATATTATTGTCCTTTAATTTTTAGCTTCTTTTTTGTTTAGCATTATCATTTTCTTTTATATATTTTAGCTCCAGTGTTTCCTCAAGGGGGGCCTCCGCGCTGGGAGGTGTGGCTGGCCTTCTCACAGGGGGCTTCATCCCGGAGGCTCCTTAGGCCCGGCGGACCGGGGCCCTCTGCACTATGTGTAGGGTCTACCCCGGTCAGTCTGGGCTAGGGGTCTGTGTGTTGGCGCAGCTCCCTGTGGGCGTGAGCCGTCATCCCTCTCAGCGCGGATGACCTACCCTGGGTACATTTTCTCATATGGTTTCTCTGTGCCTTACCCTGTCTTTCTACTAAGATGGTTTATTAAGTTGTGTGAATGCGAGTGTTCTGTGTGTGTGCGAGTTCAGGCGTGTATGTGGATGTGTCTTGTGTTTATGTTGAGTGGGTGGAATGGGTTTTAGTTTTTCGTTGTAATTTGGATGTTTTTATTGTACAGCACTTTGAGCCGCATTTTATGTATGAAAAGTGCTCTTATAAATAAAATTTGATTGATTGATTGGAGGGTTCAAGGGGACGCCATTGCAAAAACACATTCTGAAAGACAATTTGATTTTGGAGCACACATACATGCACACTGACAAGATTACAGGGGAATACCAGCAGGAGAGACGGAGAGACTGCCCGCCGGAGAAGGCCAGCCGTGGAATACCAGTCTTGGGGACCAGCTGGGAATCAACCATCCAGACAATGATTAATCTGGAGAGGACCTTCCCTTGGACGTAGACCCGTGCCGGGGGAAGAATGTGAGGCTGGGCTGAGATAACGCACGACTCTTTTCGACTGTGCTTGCCCAAGTACATTTTCTCATGAGATTAAGAAAAAGCCGCTCAGTACTATTTCCTGAACCTCCGCCCTATTTCCTACCTACCATTCATTTCAAAAGTCCTAGATAATGTAGTCGCCACTCAACTCCACTCTCATCTCACCTGCAATAACCCTTTCAGTCCGGTTTCCGTGCACTTCACAGCACTGAATCAACTCTACTCAAGGTCACCTCTGCTCTCCTCATTGCAGCTGACTCAGATTCATTCTCCATTGTCATCCTTCTTAACCTGACTGCGGCCTTTGACACCATCTCACACACCATCCTTCTCAAAAGACTTTCTTCCATCGGCATCACCCACACCACCCTCAACTGGTTCCATTCATACTTCAAAGACCGCACTCAGTTCATCCAGCTTAAATATTTCTCATCAAAGTCCCTCCCAGTCACCTCAGGTTTGCCCCAAGGCTCGGTCCTGGCCCCCCTATTATTTATCATATACCTCCTTCCCCTTGGCAGCATTTTCCGAAAATTCAATATCGCTTTCCATTGCTTCGCGGATGACACCCAGCTCTAGTTCTCCTGCAAACCCAGCATATCACTCCCTCCCACCTCCGTCACCTCCTGTCTATCTGAAATCAATGACTGGTTTTCTAATAATTTCATGAGGCTTAACAGCGACAAAACAGAAGTTATTCTTTTCAGTACAAAATCAATACAATCCAAAGTTGGCAGTTTTCCCATTCCTGTTGGCCCCTCCATTGTTTTCCCATCCCCTCAGGTCAAGAGTCTGGGTGTCATCCTTGACAGCACTCTATCTTTCCATAAGCATAATAACACAACCCGGTCAGCCTACTTCCATCTGCACAATATCAGTCAACACCGCCCCTCCCTTTTTCCCTCATCCACTTCTATTCTGGTCCAAGTCGAGTCAAGTCAATTTTATGTGTATAGCCCTTAATCACAGACAGTCTCAAAGGGCTTTACATAACCACAATCAACATCCACTGATCTTAACCCCCAGGAGGGCAAGGAAAAACTCAAAACCCCATTGGGGGAAAAGTGAGAAAACTTGAGAAGGGACCACAGATGGGGGGGGAAACCCCCTTCCAGGATGACCAGGCTGCTTTGGATGCCAAGTGGGCAACATTTGACACATACAATGATGCTATACAATGTTAGATGAGATAATGTGAGAGTCAATTAAATGAAGTGCTGCAGGAAGATGACTTTAGTGGAGTGGGTCCTCATCCAGGACCGTAATCGCCATGGCAGCATATCCGAGGTTGAGCCTTTGATCTTGAAATAGTCAGTTTGGGGTAAATTCAGAACAGCCACTTCCAAGTGAATCACCATCACCTAATTCCCAAGCCGTGGAATTGGGAACAGAAAAAAAAGAACAGAAATAGTAAACAGGCCAACAAGTAGTTCAACGAAGTGCTGAAATATAGGGAAATCAGAAGAGGTGCTGCATGAAGACGACTACGGCAGAGAAGGTCCCTCCCCGGTTGGTCAGTGCCGTAATCTTCATAGCAGGTCACCATCACCTAATTCCCAAGCAGGGGAAGAGGGGGCAGAAAAGAGGAGAAGCGGCAGTAAACAGGCCAACAAATAATTAAATTAGATGCTAAAGTATATAAATAAATGTCGCGCTGCAGGAAGACGACATCACTGGAACAGGTGCATGCCCAGTTTGTCAATGCCTTAAACTTCCTAGTGGGTCACCGTCACCTAATCCCCCAGCCGGGGAAAAGGGGGCAGAAAAGAGAAGATAAGAGAAAAAGCGGCAGTAAACAGGCCAACAAATAGTTCAACTAAATGCACAAGAGTATAAATGCGTCTTTAATAGTGTTTTGAACATTTCTACTGAGGTGGCGCCTCTAATACCTGAGGGTCGTACATTCCAAAGCATTGGTGCCCGAATAGAGAACGCTCTAGAACCTGTGGACTTCTTTTTGGCTCGCGGGATCACTAAAAGACCAGCATTTTGTGAGCGAAGGTTTCGGGACGGAACATATGGTACCATTAGGTCAACGAGATAGGAAGGTGCTAAGCCATGCAATATTTTATAGGCAAGTAGCAGAACTTTAAAATCACATCTCAAGTGGACCGGAAGCCAATTCAAATTGGCAAGTATCGGGGTAATATGATCAAACTTTCTCGTTCTAGTCAAGAGTCTAGCTGCTGCATTTTGAACTAACTTTTAATACTAGACATGGGGAGACCCGAGAGCAAAACGTTACAATAGTCGAGGCGAGACGTAACAAACGCATGGATTAAGATTTTTGCATCACAAGTTGATAGAATTGGGCGAATTTTAGCAATGTTACGCAGATGAACAAATGCAGTTCTAGTAATATTTTTAATGTGCATTTGAAACGACATAGTTGTGTCAAATATAAGACCGAGATTTTTTGTTGAATCCTTTTGGGCAATTTATCGATACTCATAGTGGTGTCTTTGAAAAAGGTACAGATGACGCGCTGGTCCAATGATCAGCATCTCGGTTTTATCGGAGTTAAGACGCAAAAAATTGAAAGACATTCATAGTTTAATTTCGGCAAGGCATGCCTCTAATTTATAGCAATCACACGGATTCGTTATATCCAACGGCATGTATAATTGCGTATCATCAGCATAACAATGAAAACTAATGTGATATTTCCGTATAATATCACCAAGCGGTAGCATCTAGTACCAATCCCTGCGGAACTCCGCGTGTGATCTTACAAAGATCAGAAGACGCATTGCCATGAATTACACGGTGCGTCGTCTCCGACAGATACGAATTAATCCAAGAAAGCGCTGAACCTGAAATGCCAACACAAGTTTCAAGGCGTTTTAATAATATGTTATGATCAAGTGTCAAAAGCGGCGCCAAGATCGAGTAAGAGTAATACAGTGAACCCTCGGTTATCGCGGTTAATGGGGACCTCGTAGCGGTCGCTGCTCGGGCCCTAATAATAATTTCTACAAAAACAATAGGGACCTCGCCGCCGTCGCAGCTCGGGCCCTAATAACAATTTCTAGAAAAACAATAGGGACATCGCAGCGGCCACTGCTCGGGCCCTAATAATAATAATAAAAATAATAATGATTTCCACAAAAACAATGGGGACCTCGTAGCGGTCGCTGCTCGGGCCCTAATAATAATTTCTACAAAAACAATAGGGACCTTGCCGCGGTCGCTGCTCGGGCCCCAATAATAATTTCTACACAAAGTCCATTGTGGTGACCCGCCCCCTTTTAAGTAAATTCAAAGTGGCCGACTTCCTGTAAAACCTAGCTCATTGCTCCAAGAGACTTTTTTGTAGGTCTTGGTCTTATACATACAGTGAACCCTCGCTACTTCGCGGTTCACCTTTCGTGGGTTCAGTGCTTCGCGGGTCTAAAAAATATTCGGGGGCATTGTAGTTTCGCCGAGCGGCACGACAGGGCGCTGGAGCGGTTAGACGGCCGGCGTGCGCCGAAGAAGAGCGTGGGCGAAGAGGAGAGTGGACGAAGAAGAGCACGTTCCCCCGGACACGATCGGTGGCGACGTTTCGCGCGGTTCGGACCGTACCAGAGCTCCGGCCGGCGTGCGTGGCAGTTAAGCCGTAGAGGAGCACCTTCCTGTTAAGGATGTTTCTATCAAAACATGCCTGAACAAATGAATCAACCAGCCAAGATTGTCTGTCATTTACGCGCGGGGCAGCCCTCGAACTCCGAGGCGAAGCCAGCGTGTTCGACTGCACACATGGTTTTTATTTGCATCAGCATAAGCAATTTGAATATGCAATACATACAGAATGGAAAACTTGACATTTGACTCCATCCCACTTGCCCACCCCTCTTCCTGCCTATTCTAACGGTTTCAGCTTACAAGACACCTTTTGTTCATACTTCTGCTTATTCTAACAGCAAAAGTTCACTCTGAACTTCATTTGACCTGTGTAGTGTATTTTCACAAGGCTTAACGTGTTGAACTTATTTTATGGCCATGACGATATTGTTGCTTTAGAAATACCAAGCCTTGTGTTGGACCTCCCTAAATGCAGAAGTTACAGCCTTAAGAGGCCTCGGGCCCCAACATTATCTACGAAGGGTTAAAGAGGTCATCAACACCCCAAGGGAGGTGTTTACAGAAAAGGGTTCTGGCGTTGGGGAGTCACATTCGCGAGGAGGCCGTACCTGGCACCCGTAGCTGTCGAAAGTTTAATTAGAGGCCAGAAAGATACGAATGCATGTGCAACAAAGGGGGCCGGTAAGATTAGTTATAGTTTGAAACTTGCTAAGATGACAAACTAAACAACAAAACTAACAGATGAACATACAAACTTAAATTTCTTTAACATATCCCTCCTGTTTATCAAGTTTCAAATCTCATCATCAAAGGCTGTCGCTTGAGGGGGGAGAAAAACTACCCAAAAACTCAAAAATTCTTGGAGAAAAGGGTAGAAACCCATGCCCCGAACGAGAAGCCCAAAAAAATAATAACAATTAAAAGATAATAAAGCAAAGCTAATGCAGTTTTTGGTCCAATACATGTATGTACAAAATAAACCCGGAACATCAAACATTCACAACTGCAACTCTTTTCTGTGATGCAAGTTACATGAATCAGTGACCTTGAGCGTTTTTTCAGAGGCTGCAGGTTTTATTTGATGTGCGTGTAGTCAGCAGTCTGCGCCTGTGCAACTCGTCTGCATTTGACGTTGTCCTGGTCTCGAGGTTGTGCGCTGACCAGGCACAGCCATGCAAGGAAGTAGATGATGCATCTGGTCGACAGGGCAGTGCCCAGTTGCTGTTCGGCGGCTTGCTCCATCCTTCCGAGAGGGGTGTGTTTGCCACGGAAAACCCTCTTTCCAACTGTGGTCTTTTGTTGGTACATTGGAGTGTACGTGGTGGAGATCCTCTCCAAGGGACTTGCGTCGCTCAGCCTTCAGCAGGGACCGGAGAAGCTTGCACTGCGACTGATGGTTCCAGCCGCCACGCCCCTCGACCTTTGCTGCCGTCGGGGTCACTGCAATCACCTGATGAGGGCCGTCCCAGCGTTCACTGTCCCAACGAGGTCGTTTCAGCACCTTGAGGAAGAGTTGGTCTCCCACATGGACGTGGTTTATCTGTGGATCAAAACACACTGGCCAGTAATTGTGGTCAAACATGTCTTTCATGTGGACTGGGACAGATGTGCCAGTCGCTGGTGGTTCGCGGGTATAAAAAATATTCGGGGGCATTGTAGTTTCGCCGAGCGGCACGACGGGGCGCTGGAGCGGTTAGACGGCCGGCGTGCGCCGAAGAAGAGCGTGGGCGAAGAGAAGAGTGGACGAAGAAGAGCACGTTCCCCCGGACACGATCGGTGGCGACGTTTCGCGCGGTTCGGACCGTACCAGAGCTCCGGCCGGCGTGCGTGGCAGTTAAGCCGTAGAGGAGCACCTTCCCCGGGCACGGGCGGTGCCAAGCGGCCCCTAAGTTTAACCGAATGGAAGCTCCGGAGGAGGAGGGCATGCTCGCGTCACAGTAAGCCGAAGAGGAGCACCTTCCCCGGGCACGGGCGGTTCCAAGCGGCCCCTAAGTTTAACCGAATGGAAGCTCCGGAGGAGGAGGGCATGCTCGCGACACAGTAAGCCGAAGAGGAGCACCTTCCCCGGGCACGGGCGGTGCCAAGCGGCCCCTAAGTTTAACCGAATGGAAGCTCCGGGGGAGGAGGGTGGGCGTGTGTCACAGTTAAGCCGAATTGGAGCACCTCTTCCGCCCGGGCACGAGCGGAGCGCGAAGCTGTCAGTTATGAATGAATAAATGAATAAATAAATAAAGAATGGCACCTTTCATTGCACAGGGCACACCGGACGGCGTACCAGCAGGTAAAAGTCGGAGTAATTAAATAAATACAAAAAGAATGGCTGGGGAATAAAAAAATAATACGTTTTAATAATAATTTGTTTTTTTTGTTATAACATGAATTTCACTCTCTCTCTCCCCGTATATATATATATATATATATATTGTATTTTTTTTTTAAGCATTTTTGAAGGTGCGCCGCTACTTCGCGGATTTTCAGTTTTCGCGGGTGGTCTCGGTCCCCATTAACCGCGATAACCGAGGGTTCACTGTACTCCATAAAATTTACAAAAAGCGAGGTGAAACACTCAACCAGGGCTGCTCTGCATGTTGTGCTGGGCCACCTGGAACAACAGCGGAGCTATGCAAGGATGCTCTTTGTGGACTACAGCTCGGCATTCAACACGATCATCTCAGACATCCTCGTCGCCAAACTGGACACTCTCGGCCTCCCTGCCCTCACACACATCTGGATTAAGGACTTTCTGACCAACAGACCCCAGACTGTGTTGCTCGGCCCCTACACGTCCTCCACCCTCATGGTGAGCACCGGTTCCCCCCAAGGATGCGTGCTGAGCCCTCTCCTGTACGCCCTCTACACCTACGACTGCAGCCCGGCCCACGGCAACAACACCATCGTCAAGTTTGCTGACGACACGACAGTGGTCGGTCTGATCTCGGAAGGTGACGAGACAGCCTACAGAGAGGAGGTAGGGAGACTGACAACTTGGTGCAAGGACAACAGACTGCACCTTAACTCTGCTAAAATAAAGGAGATTGTCGTCGACTTCAGGAGGAACAAGACGCTGCCGCCCCCCCTCTGCATCAAAGGCGTGTGTGTGGAGAGGGTCCACACGTTCAAGTTCCTGGGAGTACAGATCTCCGATGACCTTTCTTGGAGTCACAACACCACAGCAGTGGTAAAGAAGGTCTGCCAACGTCTGCACTTCCTGAGAGTCCTCAGGAAATTCAACCTGGACAGGAAGCTGCTGCTGGACTTCTACCACTCGTCCATCGAGAGCCTGCTGACGTACTGTGTCTCCACCTGGTACAGCGGCTGCACTGAGGCGGACAGAGTGAGGCTCCAGAGGACAGTCAAAACAGCGCAAAGGATTATTGGCTGCCCTCTCCCCTCGCTGTCGGACATCTACACCGCCCGGTGCCTCAGAAGGGCTCTCAACATCGTCAAAGACAATACCCACCCAAACTCACACCTGTTCGACCGGTTGCCCTCTGGCAGGCGCTACAGATGCATCAAATCAAGGACCAATAGACTGAGAAACAGTTTCTTTCCGAGAGCCATCTCCATACTGAACTCTCACACACACACGAGACCACCCTAACCTTGCAAAACAGCATTGTGATGTGTTTCTATATGCCCTATTCAGTACTGAATTCCATTGCACTGTCTTATTTATTTATCTAATTTATAAATTGTCTGTATTATTGTTGTATTGCACTGGAGAGGGGAGCCCTCTAATCTCGTTGCACACTTGGGTACAATGACAATAAAGGGATTTCTATTTCTATTCTATTCTTTTTTTAACTTTTCTCGAGGGCCATGGCGAGCCATTTCAAAAAAGCTGCACAACTAACGTATAAAATATTGATAAATTTGCTCTGCCTGATGTGTGTGTAAAGTTTCACGAGTTGTCGTTCATATTTAGAACCTCATAATCAGCGTTGTTTTATTGCCGAACAGTGCAATGCCACTCCCACAACTTTTCACGAAAAAGGATGAATTTCGTATTGTGACATCCTCATGGCCGAAACAGTCATCCGAGCATATATGAGGGCGACCTTGTTGAGTTGCACGGAGAAAAACATCCAAGAAAATAACTTGTATTAGCTTTTACCAGTTGGTGGCGCTACTACTACGATGAAAAATAAGTTGGTAGATGTCTTCAGGGCTGAAGTATCCTCAAATGTGTACAACTTCGAGAAGATAGGATCATCTGAGTCATGTTGCCGGAGCTTTTGTTGCCACAAAGTACAATCGGACTTTTCAGCACCGTAATAGCCACGCCTTTTGCCAAAACGTCACAAAATTCGGCAGAGAGTAAGATCATTGTCTTGAGTCTTTTCTGACTAATTTTCAGTCGGATTCGTCAAAAGGGCACCATGCAGTACGTGAAAATTAAAATAAAAACACATTTTTGATTCCACTTGGCGGCGCTGTGTGTATAACAAAATAATAACATTAAGATGTCTTCAGGTCGGGACGTTTTATTTACAGGTGAAGGTTTGGATTTTTAGGAGCATGTGCAGGGGCGTTATTAAGCATTCATTTATTTGTATTAGGTTCATTTTGTCTTCTTATTATTGATATTTGACTGATTCATTAAAAGCAGACAATTATGTTTTAGGTTAATTTTTTACCTGACATGTTTCGGCGAGTCTTTCGCCTTCTTCAGAGTGTCGCATGATGGTGTCTTGAGACCCGTCTTTATCAGCTGATGTTCCATGTGGGTGTGACTTACCTGTCAAAAAAATGAAAAATCAGAGCAGTAAAAGAACAAGCACTGTCAGGACTCGCCGGTCGGCGAGGAGGAGGTGGACCCAAAAGGCGAGGAGGCAGAGAGGTCAGTAACGTGAAGGGAATTTATTAACTGAAACAACCAGGGCAAACAATGTGGCAGGGTGAAAAATAACAAAAGACAAACTTAACGTCCCGTGATCGAGACCGGTCTGGCGGATTCCCGGGAGGCCAGACCAGCGAGTCTTTTCGTGACCCTTCAGGGGGCCGTGAGGGTGGCCAGGCCAGTGCGTCCCATTGGGGCCATTCAGGCGGACGTCCGGAACGACCCGAACGCCACATGAAGTCCGCTGATGGAGCTGGGGCGAGGAGCGGCGGCAGGCCATGGAACGTCGCCGAGTCAGGAACGTGGCGCGGCGGCTGGTCGTTGAACCCTGCCGAGACAGGAACGTGGAGCGGCGGCAGATTGTCGAGCCCCGCCGAGACAGGAACGTGGAGCGGCGGCTGGTCGTCGAGCCCCGCCGAGACAGGAACGTGGAGCGGCGGCTGGTCGTCGAGCCCCGCCGAGACAGGAACGCGGAGCGGCGGCTGGTCGTCGAGCCCCGCCGAGACAGGAACGTGGAGCGGCGGCTGGTCGTCGAGCCCCGCCGAGTCAGGAACGCGGAGCGGCGGCTGGTCGTCGAGCCCCGCCGAGTCAGGAACGCGGAGCGGCGGCTGGTCGTCGAGCCCCGCCGAGTCAGGAACGTGGAGCGGCGGCTGGTCGTCGAACCCCGCCGAGTCAGGAACGCGGAGCGGCGGCTGGTCGTCGAGCGTCGCCGAGACAGGAACGTGGAGCGGCGGCTGGTCGTCGAGCCCCGCCGAGGCGGGAGCGTGGAGCGGCGGCTGGTCGTCGAGCGTCGCCGAGACCGGAACGTGGAGCGGCGGCTGGTCGTCGAGCCCCGCCGAGGCGGGAGCGTGGAGCGGCGGCTGGTCGTCGAGCGTCGCCGAGACCGGAACGTGGAGCGACGGCTGGTCGTCGAACCCCGCCGCGTCAGGAACGTGGAGCGGCGGCTGGTCGTCGAACACCGCCGAGACCGGAACGTGGGGCGGCGGCCCATCGTTGAACCCCGCCGACACAGGAACGCGGAGCGACGGCTGGTCGTCGATCCCTGCCGAGACAAGAACATGGAGCGGCGGTGGGTCGTCGTCCACCGCCGAGGCAGGAACCAAGAGCGGCCGCGGGCCGTCGAGCGCCGCCGGGGCCAAGGCGAGCAGTGGCGACGGGTCGTCGGATGCTGCCGCGGCCAGAGCGGGGCGCGGTGGTGGGTCCTCGTGCGTCGCCGAGACTGAGGCGTGACGCGGCGGCGGACCGTCGTCCATCGCGGGCACCGGAACCGGGAGCGGCGGCTGGTCGTCGACCCCTGCCGAGACAAGAATGTGGAG